>NW_006800114.1:1038479-1082160 GCF_000485575.1 Poecilia formosa
CTTATGTGGTGAGAAGTGAGACCTGCATCATCACTGCATGCTTCGCTAATGAAAGAATTAGCTGTTCTGGTAACGTTGTCAGGAGAAATGTGCTGACTCATTCTTGTCCACATTACCACAACAATGCTGGTCAGAACAGGAACTGAATGCTTCTATATTAATCGTGTTGTTACTTTTCCAAACTAATAAACTCAGACATTTCTCCTGGCTTCCATCGCCACTCTGGATAAATGGACCTGAATTTTCCCTTTCAGAGCTGGAGACATAACAACTTTAGTCTGGACATTGTGTTACTCATCAGTGTAATGTTGCAGGTTTAACATCCCCAAGTGTTAAAATTAGCAAGAACTAGTGTGTTTTATGGGGCTTGAGCTAGCATACAGCCATGCCTTTCACTTAATGTGAAATACAACTGCTAAGTTTTTTATTAGCTCTATAGGAGGAGCCCTCCACAAATGAATTTTAAAGTTTACCCGAATTCTTGTCTCTCCACATCATCCTCATTATCTCCGATGACAGGGTGTAAATCTGGCAGTTTATTCTCACTCTTGGCCTCTGAGGCAAACTGTTGCTAATGTCTGTTTAAATAAGACATAAAGAGCAGCTGTCACTCTGTTTCTATTTGCTGCTCAGTGCAAGCGGTCGCCTGCAGAGAGGGAAACGGTTATCTTCCATATGTCAGATGCTCCGCATGAGCTAAAGTTCAAATCCCCTACATATGTGAGCTTCCCCAACGCCACGAGTGGGGACTCTGCGAAAAGGTCACCCCTCACAGTAAATGAAGGGAAAAGGCCGGCCTAAGCTCCCCCCACCCTCCCACCATAATGTTTTTAGCCATTAGCGAGCTTCTGTGACTGCCACTAACTCCCACACACCTAATCACCACTCAGCACGGCAAATTAATACATGAATCATATTACTAATCTGCATATAGTTTGCATTTTAGCCATGAAGAGTATTTTAACATGATGTCATTTTTAATTGCAGCAGCTCTGCAACCAGACAAAACGTGTGTTGCATCTGCGTTGTTGCGTTCAAGGTCCTAATTGCGTTGAAATTCCCTTTTTCTAAAGACAGTCGAAGAGAAAAGCTTCACGTTAGGAATGTATTCAAAACTCGCTTTGTTCGTTGCCGGGAAAACCTGTCAAAGTTTCAGATTTGTTTAAGGTCATTTTCAAAAACTTGAGTCTAAATACAGATAAATTAAATGCAGGCTTTCAGATGAAGTGAACAAACGCAGAAGCAAAACAAAACGTCCGATGTCCAATGCCGTCTTTTAGGTATTTTTAGTACAGAGTGTGTTTTTGTAGAGTTGGTAGCAAAAGAGGTTAAAAAAATAATAATAATAATAATAATAAAGCACCATATAATAATGGGAAAAAAAATACATAAGTACTGCATAAAATGCCTGTGGAATTTGAATGCATGGCTTTTTCGTTCACCATCCTAGGTTAAAATATTAAGCAGAAGCATAAATATGTCGGTGGGATTGGTGAGGAACAGACAGCATCCCCTGTTTTCTTGAATCAGCACTAGAGAGACTTGTTAAGTACTTAATATGTTAATTTAAACATACAAATGCAAGTATTTACTTCCTGTTTAGCTAAATAGTTGGGATCCTTCTAGAAAGGAGATGATTTTAATCCCAGTTTAAAGAAAAAGTGTTTTTAATGTATTTTATTGGGATTTTACTTGATGAACTAATAAAATGAAGCACACAATTATGAAGAAGGAAAATGTCAAATTTTAGCAAAATAGAAATATGTATGGGATGCAGATTTGTGATTATAACTAGTCAAAATTTGTAAACAAAAATTGGATATGAATATATTTGCGTGTCTGTGTAGATGTTCAGAGATCATCCACCAGCCTGTTGGTGAAATAATTGAACGTTATGCCCCACAGATCCCAGCTTTGCATAACTTCTTCAAAAGTACCTCAGAGGGCACTTTATCATGTCTCGGGACCAATTTTTCACTCTTTTCTTCTAAGAATACATTACTCCACCAACTCGTACATCTTCCAAAGGTGTTTTTCTTTTCAGTCGTCATAGCTAAATTCTGCAAACGTACAGCGCCATTTGTCATGCATGGCCTCATCAGCCGACCACACTCAAGTATCATCCAGTTGCATCGCCAAGCAGCAAAAATGAAGTTAGGCACAATACTGGGTGGAAAAAAAACAACAAAAAATAAAAACCTTCGAGATGCACTTCTTGGAACGATGCAACCCATTAGTCGATTTGGCTGATCAATCATGGTTGAATTATTGCGGGTCATTACAAACGCGAAACCCTGATTGCTGGCCTCAGGGGAAAATCCATTTTGGCGTGGTGGGAGGCGGAGAGCTGAGTGGAAAAGAATTTAGTACGTGTGTGAGGATGCATGAACTCTACATAATTAATTGTCAGCGCAAACTGTAATTTATCTCCGCAAACAGAACTTGTTAAATGTATTTTCCTTAAGGGTCGTCCCTCGTTTCGAGTGCAGCTTGTGCGCTTCCCCTAAATGAGCTCTGCTTGACCTGCTGCTTGATTTATTGCAAGGAAAACTGTGACGGCACACACACACTGATGGACTGCACACCCAGAGGCAGTGATAAAACTGTTGAGCCTTTATTGCACAGTTTGGCGCCCTCACTGACTGGCATTATTCCATTTCGAGGGCTTCCTTAGTGATTATGACCTGGGAAGTACAATAAACACTCTTGTGTCGTCAGATCAATAAAGCGACTACTTCAAAGGCGTCCAAAATATCACAGCTGGGAAGGCCAATTCTAAAAGATTGGACCTGCCACTCTAAATGAGAATCTGGTGAAGTTTCTGTCGACAAGTAGGGTTCAAAACAAAATCCACTGGAGTTTTTTTTGGTAATTTTGTGTTACGATTTAAGAATGTGTGTGTTTTCTAATAGGTATAAGCTGTGAGTATGTGTTTTGTCTGATACAAGAATCACAGATAGCATAAATGTGGGCCTAAAAGAACATATGATGGTAACATTTTTAAACTTTTAACACATTTTATGAGGAAATTAGAAGAGTTAACAACAACCCCTGTGTAATTTCTTCACAGACTTCCCACCAGATGTTGTGAGTTGTAAATATCATGAGATCTCAGTAGACTGCAGGGTTCAGTGACTTATTTTCAGTCTTTTTTCTGTAACCAATCACAGTAACCTCTTTAAAACTCTGAGGGGGTTAATGAAACACACAGGAAATCCTTGAATTTTGTAGTTAATACGAGTCAGTCACCAAAAGTTTGGTCAGAAAGAGTTGAGTGGATCTGCACCTGTTTGTGGTTCAGTATTGGCGGATTCACTTTTTATTTTATTTATTTATTTTTTTAAGAGGGCACATCTGAAATTTTCAAAAGAAACTGCACCTTGGGAAGCTAAACAATGCTACTTAGCACTATTGGCTACCTTTTGGAAAGCAGCCCTTCTAGCAGTGAAGGGCTAGAAGGGCCCTTCACTGATTGGTTGCTGATACAACCAATCAGCAATTTCTCTTATTGCTGATTGGTTGTACCATAGCCTGGCCATTGCTTTCCTTTTGAATTCTGCTCAATTCTCATCTTCGTTCAGTGCTCTGTCTGGGATTTTACCCTTTGAGCTTGATTTCTCTGGTTGAACTTCAATCAGGGAGTTGTGAACGATGATGCTGGGGGTTATTTTAGAATTGCAGTCTGGCAATTGAAGGTTATAGTCTGGCCATTGCCAGACTATAAATGATCAAAGTCCTGTTGGCTACGCTTTCCAATAAACTTCATAGTGTACATTCCTTCACAATAAAGCTGGTACAAGACATACGCCACAGCTAAATGTTAGTAGGATCAATAGGAATGTATGACATTCTTTTTACTGGCACAGATGTCATGGACCTACTACCACCGGGTTGTTTGCTTGACATTCAAATTCTGCTAAGCTTCATCGAACTGGTGTATTACATACGTCCCAGTCAAATGTTAACGATTGGGTAAAATCAGATTCAATCATTTAAAACCTAAACACAGTCCATGCCTCTAGCAAGCAACTCTTTCTCAATAGCCGAGGGTCCAGACCAGGGGTGGGCAACTCCAGGCCTCGGGGGGCCAGTCTCCTGCAACTTTTAGATGTGTCTCTACTTCAACACACCAGAGTCAAATAATGAGGTCATTAGCAGGACTCTGGAGAACTTGACTGCACGGAGGAGGTGATTCAGCTATTGGATTCAAGTGTGTTGGACCAGGGAGACATCTAAGAGTTGCAGGACACCAGCCCTCGAGGACCAGGATTGCCCACCCCTGGTCCAGACCGTGCGACGCGTAGAACAAGAAACTGGTTTATACCAGGCTAACAGTGCCTCCAAGAGCAGAGTTAAGGAAAATGTTAGCTTTTGCACTGGTGCCAAGAGTGTTTCTACTGTGTTTAACAGTGGATATATTTGATTTGTATATTTGTATATTTGGTGTTTGAACTTTTAAAATAGGAACCTTTCTTAGTGGGGATGCTAAGTTTCCATAGTTTTTAGCAATGCTGGTATCCCAAAACCCTGAAAATACCAGGCGTCCGGTCTACCTCTCCCCTTTAAATGTAAAAAACATGATCATGAGACCTCTGTTAAATAAAAGACTAGTACTTGTCTCCTGATTTTGACCTGGTGCTGGGACGACCAGAACAAACTCGAACCTCAAATTGAAAGTAATGTCTGATTGAAGAGGTCACATAGGGGAGTTTTGGTCATTTTGGACAGTTTGAGCAAATGCTTCATAGATTCAAGATGAAAAACAGCTAAAAGCGCAATCATGATCACCTCCAAGGATGTTCTTAATAAAGACGACAAATAAATACTGAGTAGTACAATACTAAACACATACCAATACCAACTGAGTGCATCTTTGATGGCTCCCAAAGAAAAACTACAGCCGTTTTGGAGTAAACCAGAAATGTCAAAACTCAGCGTGTCTTTATGTTCCCCCAGAACTCCAGCCTCAGTAGCTTCCTGTTTGTAAGACCTAATATCTGTGAGAAAACTAGAAATTGTGTCACCACTGAATCTGCCGTTTTAAAGAGCTGTGAAGAAAGAAAAAAATCCCAGAGCATTAGAGCCTCTTCTCTGTGTTGTGGTGAGCTGTAACTCGTACTCACTTGAGCAGACGGCTCTTTTCCTCGCCAGTCGGAGCATCTCTTGACAAATGAAGGTTTCATCTAAAGTGAAGCTTGGAAGCTGTTTTTGTTTTGAAATAAGTGGAGCGCATCCTCTCCTTAAAGTTGTTTTTCACTTCACTGCTAATTTAAAGTTTTTTAGCTGACACATCCTTGAGAGGAGTCCATAAACATTCAGTCACCAGCCGGAGCTGTCTGCAGCTTTAACGGCTTCTCCCGCGTCAGATCATCACACCGCTGCTCTCGCTCGCAAATCGTTCTGCAGACACAAGCACAGGTACTTGTTTTATATCCAGTCACTGGAAGGCCATACGTATCAGCGTTTCCTGTTCTTATGCACTCACAGCTTCAGATAACAGGTAGACATGACTGATATAAGAACACAAATTAGTGCCTTGAAGGAAAAAAAGATGGAAGGCACAGCAGATGATATTGTTGGCAAGAAATTGGAGAAAGTTTGGCTGCATTTAAATAGCTATATTTTGAGCTTTATATGATATTACCTCATCAAAACCATGTCTGGAGTGTTGCTTTGATTTCTTCAGACATGCTTTAGGAATCCTTTAATCAACCGTTCTGCCCCTCTCACACCGCCGTCACTCAGCTCCTTCAGACTAGCCAGCAGCAATTAGCATTGTTGTGATGATGAGACAGAGGCCTCTTTCAAGGTGTCAATTTGTGAAGCCAAATTTCTTTTATGTTTGATATATACAAATTTTTATAACAACTGGAGGTAACTTTACTTGATTGTGCTATAAAATGGCACTATGTGCCCGAAAAATTCATAACACCACCTCCCCTTTAAAGTCTGGCAAAAAAAAAAAAAAAAAGCAAAGCAGCCTTACGTGGAACACATGTTCCGACAAAGTTGTGGAATACCAGCAATCTGCTTTACCACCTGAACCAGTGGCTCCCGCTGGAGAACACAGAGAGTAAAACTTTACGATCCCAGACGAGAGCGAACGCTGAGGCCCCTCAAACACCTGCACAGCGTAATATCACAGCAGTGAGACGGTAATTCAGTTCCATTCAGTTTATCTAGATGGAGCCAATTCACAACATATGATGTCTCAACGCACTTTACAAAAATAATCATTTATGTACTCCCATAATTTGAAGTAATTTGCATTTTTTTCAGACATTGTTTTATTTAATTTTTGTCTCTGAAAGCTGCTGAACTATGACTGGAAACCAAAGAAAATGGTTGAATGTGCACTAAGAATTTATAAAGTTTTTTTTTTTTTTTGACATGTTCAACTTTTAAAAAATAATACTTAAAAATAAAAAAAATACCTTCTGATGTGTTCAGGCCTATTCCTATTGACTGATGCCTCCAATTTTATCTAGAGTTTTTTTCTTTCCATATATCTTTTAAAAGAATGATGCATATTGTTTTTCAGTCATGAGCAACATGAAGAGCCATGTTGAACCAATTGGGTGAGTCACTTCTGTTAAGCTAGCTTACTATTTTAGGATCCCATGAGCAGAATGACTGTTTGTTGTATATTTCTGCTTAGTATTAAAACAAAATGAATAGAAATATCATTGATGTGAATGTCACAGCAGCCCCTATGTGTACCTTTTAATCTGAATACATTTTACACAAATTTCTTCTGAAGGAGAAATTATCAGTAAAACGTCACCGTTGTATTTAGTCCTCCTCCACCTTTTTGACCCCTTAAGTTCCGATTCGCATCTCTCCTAATATGAATTGAATGTAAATCATGGTTGTTTCATTCATGTTTTGTGGGTGTGAATGGCCCATGGAACCTGAAAAGCCACTCGCTTGGCTTTTGAATGTTAAAGTGAGGAGAAAACCCTGCGTGTGTGTGTACGGCAGTAGAAACCCACATTTGAGCTTAACCACCGATGGCAAGCTATCAAGGTGAAAGCGCATGAAAATGAAAACGCTGTTCCTGAGAGAGACGTGCCGGCGCAGCCTCCTCCGGTGCATTTTGTGATTCTTCACTCCTCTTGTATGGTAAATTTCCTTTGCCCATTCGTGCTCCGACTGTTTACCCCCCACGTCTTTCCTATACTCTGCGCAGTTCCCATTTCCCGGAGGTGTTTTCAGCTGGCGCGCCCCACCTCTTTGAACTGGGATGTTTGATATCTGAAATGAGCAAAGGAGTCCTGGCTGGGAAGCTTTCTCCTCAGCAAATCCCCCAGTCTTTTGTGTATTTAATGAGCAATTGCATACTCTTAACCATGCATGACTTTGATAAAGCTAAACTCTGTGGATGAATAGGCCCCCCTCCCTCCACGCATGGACGGCACACGTCATAGGGCTCCGCATTGCCTTGGCTTCATTGTGGGGGCTTGGACTTTGGGACAATGGTGGTTCTGATGCTGCATAAAATGAGAAATGGGTTCAAAAGCCAGTATTTTTCGATGCACATACATCACGTCGGCGTTCTGTCAACTAGCTCATTGTTCTGTCTTTGCCGTCTGAATGTGGACAGGAATGGAAAGGCAGGAAGAAAAATGAAGGCAGGGGGGAAAACGTGGTGTGAAAAATGCACAGTAAACGATAGAATGTGTTCATCTTTGCTCATCAGTCATTTTCATGTTTTCTGCTACAGCTCATCTGAAAAGGTGCACTCACATTGTGGTACTTCTCCGTCGAGTTGCTGAAAATACAGAAATTAAAAACTAAAGTTTCTACAGTTTTGACCAACACAAGTGAGACCAACACACACATTTAGTTTGCACTCTTGTATGTGGGAGTGTAGGCTCTGGGGCCATCTCTGGGGGCTCCAAGTGGGTTGGATAGCATAGTAAGAGCTGTGTGTCGGTGGCATGTTATGTAAAAGTAGTTGTTGGACTTATTTCAACTTCAGGGTTTCCTCCAGTGTATTATAAGCCTGGCGGCCCGCCATGCTTTACTAGCCCCGCCACCAGGCTAACCGTTGCTTACGTTTACATTTACGTTTCTAGGAAAAAAAATATATATATATATTCATATATATATTACCAGCCTTACTCTGGAACTGCCACACCTGGTAGTCCAGTAGACTCCAAAATTGCAACATTTATTATGTTTTCAGCTGGTACTGTTCACTTGTGTCACTGTGTCAAACGAACAAAGCGCTTTGGAAAACCAGACTATATCCCACTTTTTCATAATAGACTGAATGTCCCAATTCTGAGCTTTTCTCCCTCACAAAAAATCTGATTTGTACCACTTCCATATTTTGGATTAAATCAGATACATATCCAATAGTTTTCAGAGCGTCTGCCGTTTGAACATTCATGTCACATTTAATCCAACTTTTATGGCAATTACGAGAAATGTGACATAATTCTGCAACAGCAGAAACCAGACTCTGTAAATCCATTTCCAGAAACAAAACCCAACGCTGTGAACGGGCATCCCAACACCTCGTTTCCACTGAGCGCTCCAACATGGGTCGTAGCAGCTTGGTACACCATTTTGTCTGTTTCTTCGCCATTCCTGGAACCTCTTCATCTGTAGGTCCATTGGACAATGTTATGGTTAGTCCATTGATTGGGGGATGGAACAACATCAAGAGATACTACTGAGTCATATTTGTCATGTTGCTACTTTAGTTGAACATTAGACGTTTGGGTCTCACCCCGCCTTCCCAGTGAGTCCACTGAAACCTTTTTCTGAATCGCTGGACCAGAAAATAGTAAACTGACAACTCGTGTTGTCCCACTAAGTAGAAACAAGACATTACAGCACATGCAGTCTGGGAGATATTAATGATGACTCTAAAGTCACCCCATAGAGCTGCCTTTTAAAAGTGTGCTTATCAAATTAATATTATTTAAAATGAGTAATGGAACAACTTTGTGTGAACAGAAGTTATTTTCCCCTGTGTGATAACTACTTGTTACCAGCAAGCAGACCAGCAGCTGTCACTTCCTGAATATTAAACACAATGCACAAACTGGAGTACAGAAATAGAAAAATGTCATTCAAGGAATTAAAAAAGGGGAATTTAAAAAAATCTGGAGCTTCCATATTTTCCTGAATGCAATAAGAGGAAAATGAAGTCCAATTTTACACACTGCCTACTTTTAAAAAGATCTACAACATGTTGTATTTTTGTATTTCATCATTGAGGTGATACAAAGCCTCATCTGAACACATGAGCTTTCAAGATGATTCAAAAAAGGGGAAAAAATGACACTTTTAAATGATGAAAGATAAGCTGATGTAATCAGTTATTTTCCTATTCACGGTGAATTTACACAGGAGCATTCAGCTCATTAAAATTATCACAATAAAAGCAGCTGCCACAGACGTCTGACGTCTGAACCCCAGAACCAGACTTCATGCTTGCTAGCTGATAAAGAAACAATTAATTCAAAAGTTATTCTTTCCCAGCAGACGTGTCCAGAGGGGGGGAATAACAATTTTGTTGTTGGTAGAAGAAGAAGAAGTGGCGATGGTAATTAGAAATGCAGCAATTGCTGCTCCACATCTCACGTTGTTACTGTATCTGAGTTTCCAATACAAACTTTGACATTGTTCTGTTAATGTCGGGGGGAAAATCACAATTTTGAGATTGTAACAGAAATAGAGACGCCATTAAAATCACACGTGAATAAGTTTGTTCACTCCATAAACCTAGTTATCTACTCTAACTGTGGCAGTGTTGTGGGAGGTTATTATGAAATGGGTTGGTTATGTTCTACAGATGAAAGTTATTTGAAACAATTTCTCATTTTTTTTTGTTCCGTTCCTAGTATTTAAATTTTGTTATTTAGTTGTACGTTTGGTTTGCTGTTAACTTGCAGTAAGAAGGTCACGGGGGGTCAGGAAGTCCAGCCGGCGGCTGTTTATTTCTATAAACCAACTTGTGTTATTTCCATATGGGCTGCTGAGGGACAGAGGTTTGAAGTTGGTTCAAACTGACTCCTCACTTGGACTAAAAAAAAATGTCAATATGCTAAAGGTCTGCAGCAATGTAATATTGTTGAAGCGTTAATATTTGATTTAGTTTCTGCATAGCCTTGTGCTGCATAATATTGGAGGATTTGATTCGGTTTATTTACATATGTTTAAATTTGCAAACTAGATCTAGATCAGTTTATGGCTCAGGCTGTATAATCTCCCACTTGATGGATGCCTCATTCATCTTTAAATGAAGCTCACTTGTCAGAGTTATTGTTGCTGGAAGCAGAGCTGCTCGGCTTACTGACACTGAATAGATAGAGAAGGATTCATAAAATCATCGCTTCCTCCTCTGCAATCCTCCATGCCAGAAAGGCATTTCTTTTCTGCTTGTGAGCAGCAACAGAAGACAGGAGTTCAAGGACTCTGCAAGGACTCAGATACTTGAAACCCCCGCTGCCCTCCCCTCGCTTATATCCTCACACAGAGACAATGACGGCTCCTCCTTCCACCTGCCCGCCTCTTTGTTGTCCTCCAGTATGACACTGAGAAATGAGGGCTGCTCTGACCTTGCAGCAACTTGCAAATGTGCCCCTAACTGCTTGGCGCTCGGCTACAGCGCATCCACACATGCTCTGTCACGTGTTGGGGAGTACATCTGCAGCGGAATGCTGTTTTTAGGTCCTCTGTCCTCCCCTCGGGGGGTTCATATCATCACAAGGTCCAGCAGTCAACATAACCCCTCGTCAGCTCTTTTCCTCCACCTCCCTGACCATCACACCTTCAGAATAATAAGTGTGTGAATCAGCCGCTCCATTGGCCAACGGCAGCACTGTAACCCCCACCCTCGCCCTTAAGCGGGACCAATTAGCACCTCCCCTTGCTTCGGTTTTGCCCCAGTGGTTGCTCCGGATTTTGTTCATGACCCCAACTACACAATGAATGTCATTGCAGGCTGGATTAGGGTCCCATCATTCATTACTTACAGTTTGTCTCCGAAGGTACAGGACAGTCATATAGTCGAGGGTTCGCAAGGGCTGCTCTTGGTTTAAACCGGGCTATGCACCCTTGGCAGCCCACGAGGTTTGTCTTGTCTTTCAAGGGACACTTGAAAATGTGCAGTGCAGTGGGAGCCCCCGTCGTGGAGGCAGTAGAAACTGAAGTGGAAATGACAAACGGGACTGTGGAGCCCCAGCTGCCAGGAAGAACAGAGCTCAGGGGGAAAAGCAGCCAAGTCTCTAGAGGATAAACTACGTGAGGAGGAGATTTCTCCTCACCTTGAAGGGAGCAAATCTGACAGGCAGAAGTCACTGTAAAAAAAAATGCAACTGAACTTTAATGCATACTGTTTTGGCTGTATATGTATCGGTTAGTGCTAAACCTTAGTGCTATAAAAAAAATATGCACACTCCTTGAGTCTTTTCAAATTTGGACAACCCAAACATTAATGTACTTTATTTGGATTGTCTCTTAGACTATCACAAAATAGTGTACAATTGAACTCGAAGTAAAAATTCATCTCTTACATCCTTGCAAGGACAGGATCAGATCTAGGCCTGGTTTCTGATGGTTAATGGGCAAGAAGTACATAACTGATGTAGACCGTTCGGATAATCTAGCATGGCTGTTGTTCTGTCAGAGGAAACTAGAGTACCTGAAGAGAACCCAGCCATTCAAGGGAACAACATACAAACTCCCTGCATTTGGGGCCCAGCCAAGAATCAAACCCATTTCTGGCTTTCAGAATTTATGACCAAACAAACAGTGTCAACCTTCCTGAGTCAAGGAAGGTTGACACCTTCCTTGTCAACCTTCAAGCACGGGGTTTCACTCTTTCCTTCCATCTTAGATTGGATGAAAAACACCAATGGCCAAACATTTTCAAATCTTGCCCCAGATTTTCAATTAGATCTATGTCTGGACTTTGACTGGACCATTCTAACACATGAATAGGTTTTAACACAAATCACATTATTAGAACTCCAGCAGTAAGTTTCAGGTAATTTCCTTCCACTGTCCAGACAATTAAAATTCATAATGAAATCTCAATGAAATATAAATTAAAAACACTGACCAATCATGTCATGGTACAGATTACATGTTACGTATTGATGACTGGAATCTCATTTGACGTCATTTTGAGGTATAAAACTACGACCTGACTGTTAAGACATCGCCTTTTCCAGCCTGGAACTGGTCCCTGTTTGAACATTTCCTTAATTAAGCAAACTTTTTAAAAATTTGACAAGATGATGGATAAAACTGAAAATAAATGACATAATTTAGACCCCGTTTACTGATTAGAGACTTGTGAATACAGTTGGTTGCATTGGATTTTACCATGCATCATTTCCCTTCCATTTTATGACTACAGCCTGGTTTGTGTTGACCTATCACATCAAACTCCTTTTAGTCTGACTGATTGTTGCAAAGGCGTGTGAATAATTTATAGACAGTAAATCTGAGAATGATCAAAAACACAGCTGTTTTCAGCTGAAACATTCACATTACAACTAGCTGGAGTGTTTATCCAATCTCTTGCTTTTAGGCCAGTTTTCAATGCCACTGAATGGATGGCTTATTGTAATGCTCAAGGCTGGACAGAGTAAAGAAAGCTTTGTGTCTTAGACACATAAAGTTTCCACATAGGAGTGGACTCGAGCATGTAAGAGGATTTCACCTTCACTCACAACTCTCAATCAAACCACTCTGGATACGGCGTAAAGCAAGTGTGTGGCTTAGCAACAGTTTGTCGAACCAAACAATGTGGAAACAGAGGCGAGTTTTGGCGCTCATCCATAATCAGCAGAGCAGATTCAACCAGCGGTGTCCTGCCTTCTTCAGAGAGACGTCATATAGACCGTCTCCTCTATATTAATTAGGAGAGTCAGATGTTTAGCTTTGATATAAACCCAGCAGGAGGAAGAGTGATGCGCTTCATCAAGAGATTAGAGAGATCAGAGCGACTGAATTCTTGAAGGTGTGTGTGGGTGGCAGCATTACAAGCAGCAGGTGGGAGTGAGCAGCGGAATAAAAGCCCAGTCAGTCTAATGACAGGGTCAGCTTAAATCTCCTTTTTTACTATTCCTTCGATATACTACAGTTGCTCTTTGAAATTCTTCTGATTTCCAGCAGTCGAGGCTATTGGAGCCTTTGGTGAAGTGAGGAAGTAAGACTTTTTCTGTCTCTGCTGTTAATCTGAGTTATGGGAAATGTGGAAAACCTGCTTATATCCAGTCTTGGTCTGAGAGCAGCATCACAGCTGCAAACCGTCGCCCTAAAGCACCTATAGATGACAAAAATCTATTTAGTTGATAAGTACCAGTGCTAACTAAAAAGTTTGTTGCCCTAACCCTAAAGCACTAATTACAAATGCTAATGCTAAAGTGCTATACTAACATGGGTTTTAGCAGACCATGTTGCTACATGCCATGTTGCAACATAATATATCGCTCTCAATAGGGTCAATTTTGTCATTACACAAATACCTGTATGGCTTTGGCTCAACAGCCAACAAAATTAGAACTGCAAAATTTATCTAGAAAAATTAATTCAGGGCAAGCTAAGTGCGCTAGGTATTTTCACAGTTAGCAAAAACGCTGAAGCGCAAAACAAAAAAAATAGCTCTGCTCTATAGGAATGTCTATTGCTAGAATTGTACATTACAAAGAAGCACACAAAAGTTTTCCCATGTGCTGCACAAATATGAATAATTTCCCAAACAAAATAACTTGCAGGGTTTTTGTGTCCAACAAGAATTTGGCGTATTTCTTGGAGGATACTTAACAAATGGTAGGTTTCCATAAAGCACCGTTTACAAATGGTCTAAACAGTTGGGGCAATCCCAACATCGTACGTCTTTAATAGTATGATGTTTCTATTTTGGATCATCCAGCAGTTTCATTAGTTAAGAAGTTAAATTCTTAAACTTCATGATGTTCTTTGTGGTGTAAAAGCCTCATCCTGACTCAAACCTCTGATGTTTCAACAGTTTTTGGTTCATTGGAGGCTTGATGGTTCCTACAGGCTGACATTGTGCTTCATAAATAACCTGTTTATGACCCCAAACTCAGCCCTAAAGGAAACCAACCGGTTTCAATGTTTTCTACCCTTTGTGCTAAGAGTGTCCAGCCAGAGTAATGCCAGATTGCATCAAAAACAGTACTATCACTGCGCAATTTAATTCATCCATTAATGTAGGTCTGTATAGGTTTGCTAATTAGATTGTTCTATGTACAGTGTTTTCACATAACTCCCATAAGCTGTACCCAGAACATCAAATAAATGTCTTCAGCTGGATTGTTGCTAAAGGTATTTGAGCTTCTATAGATGTCAGCATTAAAGCCTACAGCAGAAGGGCTTACAGTACGTCTCCTACACATTTCCATTGTCTTTGGGATTTAGATTGCTGCTCCGAGGAACAAAACAGTTTTCAGGATTTCCGGCCAGCGTTTCTTTTGAAATCACTTCTATTTGTGTGAGCGTTATTCTAACCTTTCAAAGACCATTTAAGTCATGAGCCTTGTGTTTAAGCCTGCTGCAGAGAATGTTGTATGTAACTTAAGCTAAAGGCATCGTTTACTCTGTAAACCAGATCATCAAAAAGTTTTAGGAATGTTATTATTCTCACTTGCTCATCTTATCTCTTATATCAACAAGCAGTTTTCATAAAATTGCAGCATAAAATTTGACTTTTCTGGTTCATGTTTGAACTGTTTTTGTGTGTGGGGGTGTGTGTGTGTGTGTGTGCGCGCACTACCTAGATTTCTAAATATTCATCCTGATCACTACTCACTCAGTGCTGCTCAGAGACAAATATGCATTTGATTTATTGGGTTATAATGTCCATTTAAGGGGCATATGAAGCATCTTCCTGTTTGGTTGGTTTACTGTGTTAAAAATGGGCATTTGAGGGTCAGATTGTACAGCATGCCTTCTGAATGAACCAGCAAAACAGTCAGTTAAGACTAATACCACTGATGAGTTGCATTTATCAAGAGATGGTAGATTTAGTACTTGTCTGTGGATGATAAATGTGGTCCCTGGTCATCGTTCCTTGAAAGGACAGACGGCTCAGAAGGTAATTAAAGTAGTCCATAAAAACGAAAATGGGATTTTTAAATGTTGAAACTTGTTTCAAGGCAACTTAATGCTACAAAACTGCTTCTAAAAAATGAATTGAAATAAGGTGTCTGTATAGAGACCTTATTTCCAGGCAGCGGATAATTCTGCTGCTTTAAGCAGTAGAACTTTCAAGTTCAGTTTATTTAATTAGGATTTTATATGATAGATCACCATGGCTTTCATAACTGTAATGTGTGAGGAAGCTGTGCATTTAAAAATGCAAAAAAAAGTGTGGGGTGGATATTATTGAGACCCCTATATAGAGTAAAACCAAGTGCAACTTTGGAACTCATCTAATTTGCAGACTCCACCAGTGTGAAATTTAATCTGACAGACTCCAAAAACCTCGCAGCTGTAATTGCGGTGAAGGTTCGTTCCATAAAATGTCGAATCCTGGGAGATATATAAACATGGAGGTCGCATTTTTCAGACTTTTCTGCGTAAACATTTTAAACTATGCATCATTTTCCTTCCACTTCACAAGTATACGCAGCACTTCGTGTGTCTATCACACAAAGTCCCTATAAAACACAATTTGTGCTTGTAATGCAAAGTTTGGAAGACATCAAGGATTATTATCATAAGAAAGACATCCTAAGAAAGTTTAATCAGTTTATGAGACATTATCACAGGAAGCTAAATTCAAATTATTCTGGTAGAATTTAATAAACTAAACATTTATCATGCTTGGGGTTTAACAAAAGACTTCATGTTGACTCAGTTCTCTAAAATAAAACAGGAATTAATTATTATTAGAAAAAAGCAGTTTGGTTATTGGTTCCCCGTAACGAACGAATGAACACTCTGAAGAAAACCCGGCACATCTTTGCGATCAGAAAACGGCCCCGGAGCTGTGTGAACACGTGTTCAAATCTGTGTCATGAGCAAACACCGCGAGGCTCTCCACGAACATATTTGAACAGAAATAGCTCGGCTAAATTCACATCGCCGATCACATTAGAATCTCCAGAAGTGGCTCAGAACAATCCTTTCGTATCAGGCTGTTTAAAATCTAATTAAAAATTTAATGCAGTATCGCTATGAAATATTCAGTAATAGTCCATGCGTGGTATCTCTGCTGCCATAAGCCCTTCATCAGAGAGAGAGGTTATTGTGCATGGAATGAGAGGAGGGAGTAAAAACAAGGCTGGCAGAATTGAACAGAAAATTATCTGCCACGCAGCGTAATGACCTGCCTTTCTACGCCTGTGTAATTTAATGCTGGCTTTGCAGGTCACACTCGGTGGTTGTGTAATGTATGGTGCTTTACATGGAGGGTCATGTAAGCCGTTAATGAGAGAAGCACTGATGAGGCCTTGAAAAGTAATAAAGTCCTCTCCTTGGAGAAGCCCTCTGTCAAAAGGCCACCCATCCTCTTTAGTCTCAGGGTTGTACTCCTGAATGCTGGCTACTCACTGATGCTCTTTTAATTTCAGCTGCTCCAAGGAATCAGCTGTTGAGGAGATTGGTGCAGTTTTCAGAAGGACCAGACCGTTTTCTGATCAGTGAATAGATCAACTTCCACACTCTTCCGTGTGGAAGTGGTTTCTGTGGAGAGAAAAGAAGTTGGCCATTTTCTGTATCAGTACGGTGCTTACATTTAAACTTGTGGGTATAAAAATGAGCATTCATAGCAGCTTTGGAGACATTTTGTTGAACTGGCCAGTAGGGATACGCAATATTATTGGCATTGTATTGGTATCGGCCATTCCGTCAGAATAATTCACTGATATAAAAGGTGTTTTTATGACAAACCAGTGATAATGAATGCCTGCTGCACAGCGCAACGTCAAACTGTTGAGTATTAATGTATGACTGATGTGCTTTTCACTTGTCACTTGTTAACAGGTTGAGTTTAGTTTTGTGAAGATTTACAAATTTGCACTGTTTTAGAGAGCAGAGGTCATGAATAAATTTGACATTAAACATAATGAAAGTTGATCGTGTGGCATCATTTTCAGCCTTCTTAGCATTTTGCATTTGGCTAAAATGACAAAGTAGAGACAGTCATATAGTTTCAGTAAGTAGATGTAGGGGAAAAATACCAGTATTGGTTATTGGCCAAATTAGTTTTAGTATATCGGATATTCTTGGTGTGTTTTGAACAAGAAAAGGTGACTAAACAGATGATTTACAATCGTATCAAATATGGGGACAGTTCATTTTTCACTGACAGTTTGGGTCGGATAGCATCGCCTCATTTAAAAACTGCTTTTTGCATCTACTCATGTTATCTGTGCTTGGTATTAAAAGGTGTTTGAGCTGAAACATTTATAATAAAAAGTGAACTGTTGTAAGAGATAACTAAATGCCGTTCCCTTGGATGTTCAAACTTTTCTATGTCGAACAAAAGTCATTTCTTTCGCATAAGAGCAAAGAAACGGAGCACATGGGGGTGTTAACGTCCCGCTTTAGGCACTTTGCACCTGCAGCAGATTTCAAATTATCCTTACAATGCATTTTTCAATAGACATGTCTTGATAATATGTAGTTAAAGTAGTTAAAAGGATTAGTCTGTCCTGCATGACTACCGTATCACTTGGCACCATGTCAAAGATAATTAGGAGTCATTAAAACGTTTTCTGGGCGAGCTCTGTTCATTTTCTGTCTCATTGCACTGAAAGCTCAGGGTCTCCATTGTCATTCAGGCAGCAGAACAAGACGATGAGGGTCACGCTGTACATTTTTTATTTATTTATTTATTTTTCTAGGATTATTTCTTAGCTATGAGCGGTGTTAAATCTATCATCGGTGCATTTTTTTTTTTGCACAACTGTTCACAAACCTGAGCACAGGAGTTCAGCAGTAGCTTGTTAATTGGTGAGAAACTCTGTCACACACACACACACACACACACACCGGGTGCATAACAATGTTCCACCCACGTGCACACCTACACACCAGGCTTTTTGCTTTTGGTATTTTGCTCCCACAGTGTTGCGAGTTGTTGGTGAAGATGCGCACTTGTGTCCGTGGCAACGCAGAAATGCTTTTCTTTTCTTTTTTTTTAAAAAGACATTTTGCCCCCAAAACTTTTTCCTCTTTCACATTTGCTGGGGATCCGCAGACGAGGCAGAGAGCCAATGTGCGATAATTGCCTTTTTGTCTGAGCGAAACGGTGAGTCAGAGAAGGAGTTCAAGGGTGCAGCCATCGCTCAGAGCTTAGACTCCCTCCTGCTGCTGGATTCAGTTTTTCTCCCCACTAGGTTCAGGTAAACAGACAGCATGGGGAATAAGGGCGCCGCTGCTCAGCAAAAGAGATCACAAACTCCTGCAATGGGGGAGTCGCAGGGGACCATTAGGCTTACAAAATGAATTTTTATTGGCTGAGGTCACACACTGTGTGGTGCTTATTTTCCCTCTGCTCTCTTTACGGCTCAAACGTAGACAAAAATCAAACCTGTTTCTCATTTTCCACACAGTTGTTGTTTTTTTTATTATTTGTTTGTTTTTTCTTCCTCTGACTTGTAAGAAACAAGTTTGTAATCTTGATGGAGAGCAGCTGAAACACAAGTAATCGAATTCTATGACCTTCAAAAAGGTTAATGAAGTTAGAGCGCAACTTTTTCAGTGAATTTCTCCACACGTCATCAACTAATGCCGGACTGAATAATGCTAGAAGCTTAACTAATAATAAGCCATATCACAACAGAGTATTCATGCTAACATTAGACTAGCACTTCAGCAAACTGCACTAGATTGAAGTATTGTCAGCAGAAAAAGGTGGTTTCCTAAAGACTAGCGTGTTTCACATGAAATTATGTCAAAACTTTATGGCTGTCTTTACTTAGCTAACCTGTTGTTAGCCCTAAACAAGTGTAGCTCATGTATTGGTCTTTTTATGGCAAATAAAATAGTTTGCCCCATTTTGTGACTCCAAACTTTTTAATTGTAGTCCACTCTTTGCAGAATTATTCCAATTGAGACACATTGGACATGTGGGGAGCAACAAACAACAGTGACAGGCGAAAGTCTCCGCCACCCTCGGTGAAACCCAACACACAGGATGCAATAACGGCAAACACATTTCAACATTTTCAGCTTTCTTCAGTCATATTACATGTGCAAGATCAAAATTTTGCATGATTTCACACAAATTTTGCTAATTTCACAGAATGATTTCCCCTCACATGGAGTTCAAGTGGGTCAACCGATATTATAGTCACACATTGATGTAGCAAAGTTGGGTCTCAGGTGTAGAAAACCACTCAGGTTCCATTATAGGACCAGTAGAACTGAACCCAGCACCAGCTCTGGTTAGCTCTCGATGGAAAAACCCAAATTGAGACCTCAAAGTCTCAGGTTTTCTCGAACTCAGTGGGGCACAGAGTGTTTCTCACAATTCTCATTTAGGTATGCAGCGCAAAAAGTTTTGACACAAAGCGACATCTAATTAGCATATGCATAATGCCACAAATCCTCTTTTCTCCTCTGCTCACAGCTCTTCCTTTCATACACACAAAAACGCTTTGATGGCAGTGGGGTGTGCAGCTTCGTCACCTCGGTGTGATGTGGCGTACTGCTCAGCCCCTCCAATATTCTCTTTGATGTCACCAATATGTCAACGGCAGTCCAGACTGCGACACAGCCGTGTGTTCAAAGAGCAGTCAAACATCATGTGCAGCAGCTAATGAGCTGAGCACACTGCAGGCGTCATTCCACACGTATGCCTCGTGTGCCCTTTGGTTTTTATTCACCTGCTCTTTACCTGTTCCTCAGTTTGTGTTGCCCTGTGGAAGTATTGATGAAAGTGACTGAACTCCACCACCAGATAAAGGAAGTTTCACTGGAAGGTGGTGGGTGTATCAGTATTCTGTAGAGATGGAATGAGTCACACATGCACTTTCCCTGGAAAAACTTGTTGAGCAAGAAATGGTAAAAAGCAGGAAATTATCCAGATGGCTGCCATGATTAGGAGAAAATTGTTCTGTTTTAATTGCCCATAATATTTTGCCTTCCAAGTTGGTTTTCTGAAAGTTATAACTGTTAAATCAGTCAAAATAAATTAATAAAGAAAACTTTTTACACTTCAGCCAACTTCACTTCTAGGCGATATCACCATTGGGCCTCGACTCTCCATAACTTTGAGCCTTTGATATTTCTCTAGTGTCTTATGGCCATTTTTCTTTGTTTCTTGGTATTTCTTGGATTTGACTGATTCTTGGTTCGTCTTGGTTCATGTTTGGTGCAGTATAAGCCATCCTCTATTGTTCTTGAGCTGGGAGCCTCTAGTGCCTCTGTACTCTCCTTCAGTCTATCCTTCTCCACCCATTGGTAGCTTTTCTTTCATTTGCCTTTGATACATGCCACACAGGGGCTTATCTTTCCATAATCGTTCCTCTTGGTCCTCTACTTTCGCATTGGGTTGTGAAAGTAGAGGATCATGAGCTTTAACTGTGGGTGGCTTTAACTGTTTCTTCCTCAGTCAGCCCCAGCCAGATTCATCTCCATTTTCAGACTATAAGCGGTTCCTCACTGTTTTTTTGTAACCACTTCAGAGGTAGTACAAGTCAGGCAAAGCCGCAAGGGATTTGACTGAGTGAGTCTGACTGAGTGAGGCTGATTGAGTGAGGTTTGACAATGCAGAAGGGGCTTTAGGGAATGATCTTCTTGTTGTACTTCAGGTTCTTGTTGTTCCATTCTGGTTTTTGGCTTTAACACCAACTGGTTTCTGGCGTCTCCCAAATCCAATCTCAGTCTGTTATGCTGACAGACAAGGCATATGAGTGGTAAAAACCTCTTTGAGAAGAAACTTCTACCACAGGATAAAGTTAGTTTGGTATATTCAGCAAACACACTCGTTAGATTTACCAATGGCCAGAAATCTGGAATAATTGGCCATTAGTATGGTCTAGGAACACATAACGACAGCAGTGCATGTCTACATATTGGTGTTCACGTGTCCATATGTGTGCTTGTGTATATATGTAGGAGGTGTCAGTACAGGGTGATCTGTACAGTCATTAGCACACAGCAGGTTAGTGGCGAGGCGTGGAGCTCTCCTGCAGCGGAGGCCACAAACCGGGGCTCATTACGGTGTCTCAGTTCAGATCCAGGCCTGATTTGCTCGAGTTCGGATGACTTCAGTTTAACGGTATGTGGTGTGGATGAAGAATCAACATAACAAATCTCATTAAAAGGAATAAACCTTTAAATGGCACGCAGGTCAAACTGCAAGAAGTAAACAAGGTTAAAGTTAGAATTAAATTATGTGTTTACATCTCATCCATACAAGCAGCAGAAAGTTTACCAATTTAAAAATATAAGAAAAATATGGGGGCATAAGCACCAATACGCCTATATTTCTTCCATTTTCTCTTTTTATGTTCAAACATTCCAGAATAAGATTTAATCTTTAAAAATGAGCTTAATTATGGAGGCAAAGCAGGAGAATTAATTATCCTAAATTCTAGCATATTGGTAATGTAGCACTCCCAGTGTTAGTATGGCTATCCTTGGCTTATTTGCCAACTTAATTTTTAATTTTATCACAGTAACATTTAATTTTATAGTGTGCATAAAATTTAAAGTAGTAATAATATGCTACTCAAATGTATTTTTATGGCTGTTCAAGATTTTTTGGCAGAATTTAAAAAAACACAACTTTCTTAGTATAACTGCTAAAAGTTTTGGCCTCTGAACACCGTTTAGTGGACAAAAGGTCGAGTTAATAAAAAACCCTTTAAGAGTTCCACATGTTGGAATTGATTAGGGTTTTGGGTTTCGGTGCAGCCAGTAGGACGTGAAAAGATCACAGGAAGAAGAATGGATGCCATTAAATACTAGATCATTCTGGAGGCAAACACAGTTTACACTTGGAAATCCAAGTAGCACAAAACTGCAGTGAATACAATCTGAAAAACCAAATTTTTACAGTTTCATTCTTATTTTCATGCATATTTAAAGGGTATATAAAGCATTCAACAATTTGTATTATTTTGGTCGATGGGGGCGTTCACTGGCTTGCCGACTGACTGAAGGGCAGTAACTTGTTTTACTTTGTGCTACATCAGTTCCTTTGAAGCGACAATAAAGCACAGCTGACGGCTTTCATTAAATGGGAAGTGGAATCAAACCCCAGGCTGATTCCACTCACAGGCTGAACGTTTCGCTGAGGTGTTGATGCTAGCAGGTTTTAAACTGTGTCATCAAACACTCGACTAAAACCAACACAGATGCTCTGTATCTCTGAGTTTCCTGCTCTCAAAATGAGACACAAGCCCATATTGGGGGGGAAAAGTCTTAAAATTTGGTAAAGGCAAAAGGAAGAAAAGAAGCTGTAACGATTTAACAGCTTGCAGAATCATCTTTACAAGCAGCAACTTGACGTAATGACCTCTCCATTGGTTTTTTATCCAAACTTCCATTGCAGTGTTTTCTTTTAGAGTGTTTTTTAAAGTGCAGTACAAGATCTAGACTTTTAGAAATAAAATTGGGAATGTGATTAATCTGCAGTGCGTTAACGTCGACAACCCCAGTTGATATGCAAACTTGGTTTAAACTAGGAACTTTAAACCAAGTTCCTACCATCCATGTCTGTGTGGCGCTAAAATTAATCAAATAACTTTTTATGTAAATTAGAAACTCATTTGCATTCAGCTCTTAAAATAATAGTCTTTTTTTTTCTTTCCAGTGGCAGACTAAGGAAAGTGACACATTAACCGAGGCTTTCAGAACCAGGACAGTGTTTGATAAACAGTTATTTTTTTTGCTCACCCTCTCTCTCGCTGGCAGCCGTACTTCTATCATGTAATTAAATCTAAACGAGGACTCTCAGCAGCACAGCTTGATGGGTCTTGCTAATTGGTCTTGCTTTAGAAACCATAATCAGCGGCGCAGCTTCTGGAAAATGGGCTCTGCATTGTCTCTGCTGATTATTTCAGGCTGTAAACGTATCGAATGTCATGAGCTGTTCCGTTCGGTCGCTGTGCAGTCAGGTGTGCGAACAGATCGACCACGTTTGCTTCACGTCTTCCATGTATTCACGTGAATCAGAGGTAGACGTTTTCATTCTCCTGGTAAAAGAACTGCAATTACTATTATGAAGAAATGAATAACCAAACTCCAAAAGATTGCAAAGGAGAAGATGGAGGATTTACAGCAACTAAAGAAGAGTTGGAAATAACCATTTTTCTCCAAATTGACCTTCAATAGAATTATTTTTTGGAAGAAAAAAAAACACATAAATAATAGTAATTGTAATGTTTTTGTTAGTTCTTGTTCAATCCCTCTCCAACATGTAACTTCCTGTTCCCGCATGTTTACTTCTTGTATTCTCTTTGAACTCTTCACATGGACAGCATTAAAGTTTCATCTTGAAGTCTGTAAACAACAGAGACGAGAGAGCCAACAAAACCCAGTAAAAGATTTAAAAAGTGAGGAGTGACTCACGGCCTCCGTCTCATCCATGAGCCGGATCCGTTTTCACTTTCAAAGCCCTGGAAATTTTTCCACATTGAGCACAAATAAAAATAAAATAAAATAAATCCACAAATGAAACACTTTGAAATGCCTTGATGCTGAAATGTGCTATACAAATAAAATTTGATTTGATTTTGATTTGATGTACTTGTCTTCGGCCCCTTTAGTTGCACAGATGCACAGCATAAACATAAACTACTCTTTACAATAAGGATTTAAAAAATTACTGCCATGCAGTTAAAATGTGTTAGCCAATACACTATTTGACTAGGCTAACTTATTAAAACCGAAAAAGGAGAATATGAAAAGTAATAACCTAAAGAAAAAATATTACAACCAACACGAGTTAAAAATATTGCAGTGATATCACAGTTCAGGTTGAATATATATATATACTAATACATATTTAAGAAGCAAAGTTTATTATGAGGAATTGAGGCTAAATTAGCTCTAAAAGTCGGTATGTGTTTAAACAACCAGGCAAAAATAGATAATTTTAATAAAATAATGTCTCAAGAATTATTTGCTAAATTAGAAAGCAATATTATAATATTAAAATGTATAGTGGTGAAAAACACAATTTGGCGTAATCCAGAATTTTCAGCTCAGCCACTAAAGATGAAAATAGCAACTGGATCATCAAAATAAGTTCCAAATGCACCATTAGTTCCACTAATACAAATACTAACGTGTGTTTGAGCTTTGACACCAGGCTACAGGCAGTCATGATCCAAACAGAACAAGTCATCTTATAAACACCGCAGAACTAATGGCAGCTGCAGTTAGCGTTAGCATTAGCTGAGCCTTAGCATTAGCAGCTGGGCTTAAAAACTACCATCTTTCCCAGTTCCTGGTTACAATGCAGACTTATATTCATACATGCAGTTCTAGGTCATGGTGCACTCACCAGATATGGAAACAGCAGAACATTCTTTAGCTTGGATCCAAGGTTTTTCACCAGATGCAGTCTGTTGTTCACCAAAACATTCAGTTCTCCAATGCTCACGTCACATTTAATGGAAAGAAATCTTCTTTTGTTAGATCAGTTTTTCCAGTAAAACCTTGACACTCAATATTAAGCGGGTGGTCAGTGTTATTGCAGACTTATGTAAACTTTGTGGCTAAAGAAAATCTTTATTTCGCTTTAGGTCATTGGCGTTTTCCCAAGGCTGTCCTATTGACGTTCTTCCTGTCCTTACTCGGAGTCTAATAGTTGTAGTAGTTTTGATCGATGGCTGCGGAGAGCGCTGGCTACTCTTTTGGAGGTGAAACGCAACATATAAATGTAGTTTTTTGAATTTTAAAATGTATTAATGCCAAACTTTGAAGGAAACTCTCTAAATCCAGAAACAACCCAATTAGGGGGGAACTTCTGTATGCCGTCTTGGGCCAGGACTCTGACGATGGCCAAGAGTGGATTTATTAGCTGGATGTTCTTGTGCAAAATTATGCAGTGAAACGTGATATTAAAGTTTGAAAGTCAAATATATTCAACACAGAGTTCATAGAGGAAATCCATAGTGTTTTACTTAGTGATGTGCACGATGAGCTGTGTGGAAAATAAACACATTAAACAGGAGATACTTGTCTTTTTTTAGGCCGTGTACGTAAATATCAGGATATAGATGTTCAAACGAACCAGCTACCAGAGCAGCAGGAGGATTAAAACTACATAAAATTCAAACCACATGCAAAATGTTGAAACTTCAAAAACAATTATCGCTAAAGGTCCCATTACCCAGAGGAGGCCTGGTTCTGAATAATAAAATGTATGCACTGCTTGAATAGAATGATTCAAATTAGCTCTTTGCACAAATAATCCCCCACTCCGTCCTCAATGCCAACAAAAACCCAAGAACTCAGAGTCAATAAAGCAACAGGCTGAATTATAGCTTCAGATTGGATCTTTAACAAAAGGCATATTTGGAAAGTCATTTCACTAATTAATGACCGTGGAAGAGGGTGCTTCTTTTATATGCATCGCTAATCCGGTGTGTGGAAGATGTTCTCACTCAGCGGCTCGCTCCTTTATGAAAACTGATAGCCGTACAGTGAACTTATTGGATTACGAGTGTTAGAAGATATTGAGACGTGCCGTTTCTCCCTGTCCTGTAATATTTAATGAAATTTGCTTCATTGTTTGACTTGGAGTGGATTTGTAAAACACTAGGTAGCTCACATGTGAGGTATTTCTGAGAGAATAGAGGGGAAACTAGTCGATGTGCTCCTCTATGCACTCGATGACAGAAAGCACTATTTGGCATTTAGGAGATGGATAACTACAAGTTCTGTAGCATCTGCTGCATATATCAGCCGATATATCAGATTTATGGATCATAAAGTTTTTTTTTGAAAGCACTAAAACAACAGGGGCTCTGGGTGTGTGATACAAAAGTGTGTCGCAGCGGTGTTGACTTTAAACAGCAGATTCTTAACTCCTGGCTGTAAAAGCTGCCAGCGAACACGGCATCCAGCCCATCACTTCCTCGAGCATGACAGCGTGACTCATTAAAATGATACAATGAAACTCTCGCCGCCACCTTTCACGAGAAATTATTTCCCTACCAGCCGCACCAGCACTCAGTTTCATGTGTCGTAGTTGTTGCATTTCCTGTGAAAAATGTGTTGCGCTTTGCCAGAATCAGACGGCAGTTTCTGTAAAAGTTTGCTTCAACTTGTTGCAATGGTGAGTAGAGGAGATGGAACCACAAACGGCTCAAAAACGGTGACCAAGTTTGATGAGTTACCAAAAAGACAAAATGATTTGATTTAAATATGTCAGTGTGCTAACTACTTCAGTTCACCAAAGATAACCTGTGCTAAGTAGTCTGTGCTAAGCTAGCTGTCCTAAGTAGTTAGCTTAGCACAGCTCATCTTTGGTGAACTGAAGTAGTTGGCACACTGACACATATTTAAACAAAATCATTTTGTCTTTTTGGTAACTCATCAAACTTGGTGCTAAGAAGCTACAGCGCTAAGAAGCAACTTGCTCCTTTATGAAGACTGATAGTACAGTCTTCATAAAGAAGACTGTACTTCTTTATGAGCGTACTTCTTTGAGCGAAAGTGCTTTCGCTCAAAGCACTTTCGCACTTTGAGCGAAAGTGCTACTGTAGCTACTTAGCTACAGTGCTAAAAAGCTAGATGAAGCCAGCTACTTAACTAGTGTGCTAATTAGATCAAGCTTAGCTTGGCCTAGCTACTTAGCTTAACCAGCTAGTAGCTAGCTTATGTGGCTATCATCTAGCCATGTAAAGTGTGAACTTGATCTAAGTTCACACAGAAGTGAAAATAGTCAGACTATAACCTGAATTTTCTTGCTGTTGTGACTCAACATGATCTGTTTTTATTACTGTATTAATTTAATAAATAAAAGTTGAAGTTTTAGTAAAAAAATGCACAAAGTAGAATTTTGCTGTTTTTTTTTTCTATTGGTACATTAAGATGAATTTTGGTTTTAAGCAAAAAGTTTTGAGCCCATGAAAGTCTGATTCAACCAGTATGAGGTTATCTTTTATCTTCTGGTTTTTAATTCAAAATTGAACCAAAAACAGAAATCACGCTTATCTATGTTAGACTTGATCTTGCCCATTGTCAGGCTATCTAACCCAGTATGCCTGGTCAAAGCTGTAATTGAGCCTTGTTATTGAACCAGTTAATATTCAGCTCAGGACATAAATGAAAATACTAATTTGAAAACTCATATGTTGAAGAATATTGCAATATTGTTTGAGGTTCACTCTGGAGGTCATACCAGTCAGGTTATTTATTTCAGCTTTACAAAACCATCGCTGCTATTTTTAACTTGCATACAGAGATTGTGGTGCATAATCAGACTTAGACAGTCTTGTAGTATCTTGCTTATAACCAAATCTTAACCAACAATCAGGAAGCAATCGTTGCTGGGTCAGTGGTCTTACTTGAGGAAAGAACATTTTGCTTTTCCAGAACAGCTGCATTTATACTGAGAACAAATTACACAGTCTGATTATTAGGCATTAGCTTGAGGACCTCTGATGGAAAAGTACTCCACTGGAGTTTTTTTTAGACTTTTAAACTACTATTTACATTTCTGAGTAATGTTTGTGTGGAAACTAAAAGGTGATTAATCTTCTGATCAAACTTTTAGAAGGAATCGAAAGGTTTATCCTCTTGCGACCGAGCCCTCCAGCTATGCATTATGAATCCCGTCTCCGTTCAAGTAATTTGTTTAAAAGCATAAAATACAACCGCTGTCACACTCCGAACCAGCAGGCCTGAACGGCAAGATGGCTTCCTCTCGATCTTGACATGCTTGCAGTGAGTTTATCTATCAATTCTTGTTTTAATTAAAATTAAGTTGCAATGAGCTCTGCTACAAACCGCAATCAGCCGTAATTAAGCCGATGATAAGATGATCTGAAGACTCGGAGCATTGATTATGGGTGTTTTTAATTAGTGATTTAATGAAAGTTACAATGCAGATCTGCTCACTGAATAGTGGAAACAAAAGCTTGGAGTGTAAAGCATTACTCACTGATGGAGTGCAAGAAAAGAAAGTTAAATAACTCTGAACGGAACCTGATTAATTGCACACATGCATATATTTTTAGACTGTAATATTTGTCATGAGTATAAAACCTGGTTTAATTTCCTGTCAGCGGCATTGTGCAATTCATCCCTTCATATGAATTAGTTCTACATTCACTTTGCACCTGAGTCTCAACTCTTTCACCCAAAGTCCAAGTCAACTCAGAATATTCACAGGTTTTAGTAATAAGAATAAAGCATCAAATTTAGCTTTTTGGTTTTGAATTGAGGTCATTATCTTGAACCTAATTTATTACATGAACATTTAAAACTATCTTTTACAGAATATACAATGTATGTCTAAACTAATGTACATTTTAAGAAAATTCTAAATGTAAAATGTTTCAAGTTATAAATGTGTATTTTTAAAATGTGAGTTGGCCTTAAATACGTCGATCACAGTTCTTAAATTTTGTTGTCACATGATTGTTTAATCACAAATATTCTGTTGGGATTTTTTTCTCACCAAAATTTTCCGTCAGACGGAAGTTTGTCATGTGAAGACGTCTGTATTGCGTCCTGTTGAGGCTACCACTAGCTAGCTGCTAATATACCCTCGCTAGCTAGCTAACTCTTTGTGTCCATCATCACAAAGCGCAAATTTATTGTCTTTTGACTGGACGACGTTCATTTTGGATACTGACTGACTGAGGTTAGATACATTCTGTGCAAAAAATAAAAACCGATTTAAGTTTGGCACTATGGGGCTTAAAAAGTCTTAAATTTGATTTTCAGAGGAAAGTAGCTCCTCTTAATGTTACATTTTAGAATTAATTAGACAGGAAGTGCTTTTATTTTGAAAAACTGAACGCTTCTTAGTACTGTTTGCCAGTTTTGTTTTTGAAATCAGCCCAAAGTCACTGAGTGCAGAGTTTCAGTTGTAGAGACATGGATGTGGTTGTTGTTCTGGTGGTAAAACATGGATTTGTTGTCATGAACCATTACAAGCCTGCAGTCTGTGAATGTCCTTGATGAATAAATGAAGCGCACCCTTTAACAGGGGAGTGTGAGCGTCTGCCAAGAGTCATTGTAAATGCTGCTTGATGACGCAAAGGTTGTTCGTGAGAGTCGAGTTTAATTCAGGTCCTCAGTTTAAGTTGAAAACCGTTTTTTGAGCAACTGGCCCAGGACTCAAGTCTGTCAATATTTCTGTCTGATTCGTTCAGATTAAAACTGATTGTTCATAGTCCATAGACAGCTTCCCAGCTCCCAGATCAACTTTTCTGAAGTCGTTTATTTCCATCTGTCAGTGAACTCATCTTCACTCCTCTGTTGCTTCCCTCCCAAATGAATCTTAATTTTTCTGTTCTTGCAGAAAATCTCTTAAACTAACGTTTCTAGAGACCGTTTCAAAGCACTTTGAGCAACTTTTAGAAAATCTTGATGTCATTAAGGCTTAATGTCAGTAGGGAAAACACCCGTCTATTTAAGGGTATTTTCACTACTAATGTAGCTATATTAACATGTATGACTGTGTAAGAAAAGAAAGAAGAAGTTCAACTATCACCTAATGCTCCCTCTTTTCTCCACAGATGATCTTTCCTGCAAACTGGACTAAAATATCCTCAGATGTTTCACGCAGAAGCCGATACGGACGCTCAGCCTCACTTCTGCTCTCAGCTCTAATGGTGAGTCATGGCTCTTTTCTTTCTCACAGATGCATTTAAGATGAGGGGGAAATGGAAAGTTTCTCCTAGAAATTTATCAATTTTGTTCCTAAACTTTGCTCTCTGAAGTGTTTAAAACAAATTGTTTGATTTAATTATGTTTAGCGAAAGTTCCTCAAATAAAAGCGTAGCTATTAGCGGCATTTATAAAGACATATTTGAAGATTTCTTCATGGATTTTACATATTTTAGGGCCAGAAAAATTGATTTTGTGGATTCTTTTTTTTTTTTTTGTTTTGGAAGGAAAGGAATAGGATGTTAAAATGTATTTCTGAAAATGATTGAGTTTACAGGGTGGTGAACATAAAGGTGGCTGGTTTATGCTGCACCGACTTATAAAACAGTTGTTTTTACTTCATGTCTTATATATTCTTGGAAGCATGCTAATATGCATTTCATAGAGTCAAGACACAACTTATTACAGCTTTATTAAGGCTCTTTTCTGCCTGATGACTGTATGTGTAGCCAATTTGTTGTCATGGTAACCACAGAGGTGGCTTTGTTTGGCACTCTTTGTGATTTAAAAAGATAATTTTAAAGTTGGAAGAAGAAGCTTCATTTGATTTTAATTTTGGAGCTGTGGTCATCAGAATTGAAAGAGATGTTTTTTTCTTCTTTGAATCTTTTTGACTGAGCCCAAATTGCATTAACCTGCAGCTGAATGTTCCTGCTTTCTTATGCTAGGTCTCTGCTATCAGTCAAGGACAGATTGGAAAATAGGAGCAAGGTGTTGAAGGAACAAAAGGACAAAATTAAACTGGTTAAAATTTACAACCCAAGTTTCTTCTTTACCAGTGTTTTTTTGTTTGTTTGTTTGTTTCCATCCAGTAAAAAGTAAAAATGTGGCACTGGATTTTTCGTTTCTGAATACACTTTTTGTAATAAACTACAAAAAAACACCCCCTCAACATGCTGCTGCTACTACCATGTTTCACTGTGGACATTGTGGGTTAACGACATTGTTTTTGATTTACATAATGTCATAAATTTGTCTTTGTGTTTATTTCCTAACGCTACTGACACAGAAGATGGTGTTGGCCGCACCAAATCGATCTGACTGAGGCATTTACTGCAGCTAATCACTCAGATCCCCCGCAGTACAGCTGTCATAAATGATGAGATCAGTGCCGGATCACTTCCTGTCACCGATAACGTAGCGCAGCACATTTTTCTCATACATGCTGCATCATCCGCTGGGTGAACACCGCTATCTACTAAACGGATGACAGTTTCACCATCGCTCTACTAAATACGGCATAACTGAGTGATGCAGTTACGTTGTGGTGATAATGTCAGTGAATGTGTTTTTAATCAAATTCTGTGGTTAGATGCAGAGAAAGATTGAGTTGGCTTTATTAAAGTTGTGAGACATCAGGAAAAAGTTTATTACTTCCTGTATATGTTTTCATCTGGAAAAAAAAAAGATGAGTTGTCTGGCATGAAGTCACATCAATTTATTTTTTTGACTCCATGTTGGACACCTCTGTGCACCTGTCAGTCCTGACAGTCTACATCATGTTAGAACAGGCATTACATCTTAACGTTTGCATTTGTTTCAAATAACTGATGGCCGCAGTGTGTGTGTTTGTTGGTGTCTTTGAGATTGAAGTTGCTTCATCAATATAGAGGTCCTTTATGGAACTATCTTAATTGCTTATAACATTTTAAAAGAGCATTTTACAATGTCTTGACTATCAAATTAAAGGTTATTCCACACTAGAGCTATTTGTTTTTGTTTTAAATAGACGAGTTTGTTCCTTCACACAGACAGCTTTGTTTGGACGGGTGTAAAAGCTCATCAAGGCCCTGATGGTCTGCCTGAAAACCTAGGTCCCAGAAATCCTATGAGAAATTTCTCAGCATTCGCTATCCAATCAAATAGAGATGACTCAACTATGTGGCATGACACATCATATAGCTCCTCTACTCCTCTACATACTCCACTATTGAAAGCCAAGACCATGGCTTTCAATATATATCCAATTATAGTTGTGAAGGATTGTTTATATTTAAATTGATTTTGGTGTTTTGATCGTTAGTAATTGTTGGATTTATGAAAGGTCTGTGAGAATACGATCGTCCTATAACCACGTGACCATACTTTCACCATTTGGCTTCAAATAAAGTATGCTAGAGGCTTTGGTCATAGAGATGGGGTCTGTCGATCAGACCCCATGTCTATTTCCTGAGTTAGTTCAGGAGTCAAATCAGGATGCCTTTCTTTAGATGTTTTCTGGACTTTTCCCACAGGTGGGTTTGACATAGAACTTACTGAAAAGCATGTTTCCCTTCTTTTATAGAACCCTATTACTAGGTAGTAGTAGGTATGAGGAGCTGCAGAGTGTTGCTACATATGGGCATGTTTGAATTTCCTTTTTGAGCCTTTTACATCTGTGACTTTGTCTTATCTGACCTGATCTCAGAGTGTTTGACACACGTCTGAGCCTATTAAGTCAGTCCCAACTCAGCTGAAAATCAATGAAAGCTGCAAGACACCAAAGAACTTCAAGAAGCCTGGAGGCCTATCGCTTTGACGGCTTTAAAAGAACCTCTTCTCCTTGGAAGAAGAGATATAAAGAGATGAGGCAAGATGTAAAGCATCTAAAAGTGTTTTAGTGAAGCAGATTTAAGTTAACTGGTGAAATTTTGAGTCTAATGCGTTCCCCCAGAAGGCGTCACAAATACAGTGTCTTTCTTTTTTATTCACCATTTGCAGATACCGTATCAAAGGATCCAGCTGGTTCTCTTTTCTCCTTTCTATGCTGCTCTCTCACTGCATGCAGTAAAGAAGAGTTAAGCCTCGCAGATCTCTGGTCGATGGTCAGACCGTTGTGGGACAGTAAAGCCAGTCAGAGGTTCAGTCAGTAAGTCATCTGGGAAGCCCAGTGTTAAAGAGGAGCAGACTGCCTGTAAACCGATTTGATTCACCTTCCCACAGTTCATGTCTCCTTAATCCTAATTAGAGAAATACTTTAAAGGGGTGTTGAGTCACCTAATGGGTGTTTTTATTTACAAGGTCGAAAACTTGATGCCTCAGCACTTGGCAGAAAAATCAGTCACTTGTATTGATTAACGGCGATGCCATTATGCCACTGCAGATATATTATGGTCATTTGGGCCTTTGGACAGTAAAAATCACAGTCCAGGGGTTTAGAGCCACCTCATTACTCTGTCCCTTCAACCACTCCCCATTTTTTCATTGCGACATTTTTGATCCTCCCACTCTGTCGTTCTCTCTAGATTTCTTTTGCCCTTGCCTGCTCCCTTCACCTACCCCATTTCTTATTTGTAACAACAGGCTCTGTCAAAGTCTGGCCTGGAGGCTGGAATGTTTGAAAAGGTTTCATTAAAGAGCCAGTCAATGATCTAGACAGGCAGCTTGATGTACAATCATACATTCGTGCATACACACCAGTTAACCTAACTCTAAATCCTCACAATGTTTTGCATCTTCAAGCACTTTTTGTTCTGATTATATTTCCAGGATATAATCCATTTTATTAACAAGGTTAAATAATGTTTAATGCACCCTGTAAGGCAGACAAATGTATAAATGCACCCATTCTGATTGGACTTTGACAACCATCCCGTGCCAACATTTGACAGAGTTAATAACTGTAGACTTCCAAACTTTAAGTGACTTGGTTCAACTTGAGAACAGTCAAGGTTTTGGTTTTTATGTCCAACCATCTGCATTCAAGCCTTACATCAACAGGAGTTGTATGTAGAAGGGTAAATTATGCCTGGACTCTAGTTTCTGAACTCCAGTGGACGAGGTTTGGTTTCCCAGTGGCTAAGAGAAGAATCATGACTGATTGTGTTGAGACAGGTGTTACGTTTGGTGGCAGGTTTGGTGAGGTTTTTTGTTGGGCTTCGGTCATTTCTTCCAGTTAAAGGGTCCCTTAATTCTGCAACACATTTCAAGCTATTTTTTGTTTATAAAGTTTTAGTTTCTATATAGATGACACCTCTCAACATGACTGCACACAAAGCAATGGCTAAAAGAACCTGGGTAAGCAAGTTTTGTGTTGAAGAACCAGACCTCAACCTGACGCATCACTTGGTTTTAATTACAACAGACTCATCAACATCAATGTTTCACTTCACAAATACAAGAGGAATGCTCAAACATTCTCTCAAAGACATTCCTGAACCTTGTTTGTAGCCCTCCTGGAAAATATGAAGTAGTTTTAACTGAAAAAGCTGGAGTGTCTGTATAATAAAACCCACGTCACAATAAGATGTCAATTCATTTGGTATCTGTGTCAGTTTTGGAGTGAGTTTGTTTTTGGGCTCTATTTAATTTTCAGGGTTTGCTAGAGCAGTCCACTAGAGACAGTGAAATAAAACCTAAGACTTTTCATTATATTTAACACAGTGCAATAAAAAACATGCTTGTCGTCATCTATAACAGTGGTGGTCACTGTACCAGATTGCAACATCTGCACTCTAATAGTGCAGTAAAATAAACCTACAGCTCTACTCTATACCCATAGATGCATCTAAAGCTACTAATGCTGATGAGTCCACTACAGAACAGATGGACAGACCTGATGTTTTTGGGTTCATGTTTTTGTTTTAAACTGAGATCAAAGGCGAAGTGGCCACACTTTTTCCCAACCTCTGCTACTCATCATCCTCACTCATACGCCGACTCAAACTGTTTAGTGCAGCTGAAGCTGAGCAGCTCCGACGGGTGAAATCATTTATTTACCGGGGGCGCGCTGGGCGGCGTGGCCTCTGACCGGACCTCATGCTGCCTGGAGATAACGGCCTCATCAGAGAGCCCTAGGCAGCTGTGGTCAGCCGAACCGCAGGTTATCACGCCACTCGTTCAGTCCACCAGCTCAATTCTGTGCTGGATCCGTGCAATAATGAAGTGGGATCGGTTTATTTTGACTTTGGGAATGTCTTTATAGGGCAATAGACACTACAAAGAATTTCATTTCAGTGTTGGAAGCATTCACTAAGCTGCAACATTACGCTCTTATTCTGAAAGGATTTATATAGGGTTTATATTAAGAATGGATAGAAAATTTACAAATAAAGAGCAGTGATAATGTTAAATTTATACTCCTGAAAATGATGAACATACAATTAAACAATAACAGGCGGATAAAACAAGAAATGATTCCTAATAAAACAATAAGTACTTGGGTTATAAACAAGTACAAAATCTAATTGATTTTAGATTTTGATCAACTTTTATATAAACTAAAAGAAATGCAGATTAAATGAGGAAACACTCATTTAATCTGCACTGAAACACTAGATATATTTATGATGTAAATTGTATATTTACACTAACAGTAAGACCTTATATAGTAAGACATTGATCAGTACCTGTCATGATCATTAACGTCTAACGGCAATAAAATATAAATATATGCTATATAAGAGACTCTAGATTCTAAATCTAAGTTTATACATAATGAAGGATTTATTGCCAGTGTTTACTTTAAACATACATTGTGTGTCACGTACCTGTTTAATTCAAATTCAGCTCATAGCTTCCGGGATTCAAACTCAGTGAGGCTCTCCATGAAAATGCAGCCTAAACAGGCGACATAAGCTGATTACAGATCTCAGTTTAATTGTTTTACTTGTTAATTATAAGTTGCATCAATGCCTGAAATACAAAACGGTATTTGATTCCACCTGGGATTTCAGTGGATTTAGGTTTGTATACAAACATGGAGCACTTCTGTCAGGATTAATTTCTAATTATTAGCTTGGGAAAATCACCAGCCAGTTTTCATTTCTTAATCAAACGAAGAGCCCAAACAATCCAGATATTTATTTTAGGTGCTTTATGCTAGCATAGATACCTCTAAAACATTTTACCGTATTTTCCGCACTATAAGGTGCACCTGAAAACATTCAATTTCCTCAAAAGCCGACAGTGCGCCTTATAATCCGGTGCGCCTTATATATGGACCAATATTGAGCCACAACAGGTCTAGCAATTACGGTAAGCAGCCGCTGAGTTTATTTTCGCCCGTAGAAGAAGAAGCGCGCGTTGCATGCTGGGATAGTTGTCAGAGCGCTGGTTTGTTAATAAAGTTTGGCTGACCTATCTACCTGCCAACCGTCTAGAATCAGGTCGTCTGCAGGTCATTTAGCACCACGTTCTCCACCAACATGCTGTGTGCGAACGGAGAAGGGTGACCATCGTCCGGTCATTTCTAAAGAAAAGAAGCTGCCTAATATTTATGCACATGTTGATGTTGGGTTTTGACCTCCTCCTTCATTACATAGATACATGTCACATGCCAGGTTTACATCCATTAAGCATTCACTTTTATCCAGCTTGGAAGTAGAAAATATACCTAGAAATTATGATAAAGTCAAAATACTCACTCAAATGTAGACCAAAATGAAATCTAAATATAAACCGATGATATGAATAGTTTCCTGAATCCTGCATACTGTACTCAGACCCTGCCAGACCTCGGCTCTGGAGACTCTGCAGGATGAGTGCTGCTCCCTCTGCCCCCTCAGTAGGGGACTGTTATTTACAGTGAGGAGTGCTGAAGCTGCATGTCCTCATCCTATGTGCCATCAGGAGTGTGTGCGTGCATGTCTGTGTGTGTGTGTGTGTGTGTGTGTGTGTGTGTGGTGAACGAGATAGTAGACAGGGTAATTACCACTGGACCCTTCATCCAGCATCCACTCACCTCTTCAGTCTCAACAGAGCCACTAAGAGGAGCGCCGTCAGCTCCAAATCACGGCACCAGGCAGGTGTGAGCACAGCTACCTGTGTGCACACAATACCACAAAAAAAATAAATTAATAAAAACACTTTATTCTTTTTTTTTTAAAATACAAAGGGACATCTGCAAGTGAGGACAAGTTGGATAAAATTCAGTGAATGTTCTGCCTGCGCTGCATGGTGTGTGTCCTCCTCCGTTATAGCCCAGAGTGCAGCGTGTTATCTCGACAGGTGCAGTTGTCTGCACCCTGCTGTATAATGGGGATGTGTTCAGCCTGTTCCATGCTGTATCTGTCTGGCAGCACTGAGATGGTGTTCACTGATAACTCCTAGTCCCCTCAAACCCCCCTTTAAGAGGCAGGGTGAAGCGCAGCGGTGGCATTCAGTGAGCAGATTGCGGCACTGTACATGCTTTGCTTGAATGTTTGCAGTGGAGCTAATCTTCCGCCCCCAACAGCCTCCTTCCAGATGTTTACCGGGTTAAATGAATAAGTGTGAATATTAGGTATGAAAAGAGGTCCAGAAATGACAGCGCCTTTCACACTTCCTGGCTCCCCTGATGTTAACATGACTGCCTTTTGCCAACAGGAGAGACGTTTAGAGCTGATGATTCTGATGCCTTATAAACTACTGCAGTCGGTACAGAATTGATGAAAAATCCAGGAGACGTGAGGAGAGAACCTGAGTGAACTTATTAATTTGTTCGGCAAAAATTTTTGTTTGGTCTGCAAAAATTTCCAGCTCACATTGTACTGCCATCGTTTTTAAGATATTAATAAAAGTTTCCAGAAGTCATAGGTCAACCATGCTCTCCCATAATTAAGAAATCAAACACATTAGGTGACAATCAACTGCGCTACACTTTCATTGGTGCTGCTTTTGTTAGAAGATGTTAATGAGAGTTTATAACCTCCAAAAACTTATACCAATATTTCAAAATAATTAAAAATGTTTTAAATTTGATCGCCCACCTGTACACGTGTCCTTCCACTTTACATTTCTGTTCTATTTCATGTTGACCTGTCCGTTAAACCCCAGTTACTAAGAGTAAGATGAGACATGAGAAAAAGCTTAAGGTTGTAAATATTTAAAAGCACATTAAACACTCTGGGTTTGTCTATGTTTTCTCAGTTCAGCCTTAAAGATGGCTGCTAAATCGAACATTTGGTAAAATGCTAATATGCTAATCATTAAGTCTGATGAAATGCAGCAATTTTTCTGTGACGGATTCAACCTTCCTGTTTTCTACTGCAACATTCATATTTAAATGCTTATCATCCACTCTAGAGGAAACTTTAATGCATATGCTGCAGTAGAAAACAGGAAGGTTGAATCGTCACAGGAAAATTGCTGCATTTCATCAGACTTAATGATTAGCATATTAGCATTTTACGTAAAGTTTCCTCTAGAGTGGATGATAAGCATTTAAATATGAACCTTGGAAAGAGTGATATTATTATTCCAAAGTTAAGAGTGTATTCTAGATGATTTACTGTGTGATTTCCTCTGGCATCTTGTTAAAAGGACTTTAAACCAGTGAAAGAAAGACTGATCCCATGTCTGATTATAAATGGGGAACAGAAAGTCTGGAATTTTGACCTAAAAAAACCTTGTAGGAAACCAGATTAAAACCACTGTAGGCTGACGATTGCACCGCATCCGTTGTTCTTTTTCGGGAAATAATCCCCAGCTCAAATCGCCATTCATTATTCTTTCAGTGGAGAGCAGGGTGTATTTAGGAGGGATCTAATTTTATCAACCAAGTGTCTAAATTGCCAATTTGTGCCCAGAATGGAAGATCACTTATCCAAATTTTTCCTCCGTTCCATAATCAGGTGAAGTGGCACTTTTTTTTCTTTTTTTTTCTTTTCCTTTTTCCTCCATTCGATGGTTGCCTCATTTTTCAGAGTGAAACACTTTAACATGAATCATTGGCATGCCGTTCACCTTGCTCAGGTTCACGTTTTGTCCTCAGAAACCAATGTGAATATTTCTGCCTTTCCTTTCGGATCACTTAGAGCCGCCTGTCACTCTACTATTATTACTTTGTGGATGTTTTAATAAAAGGTTTCCTCCAGGATATGATACTCCCCCAATAGTATGTAACACCAATTTATTGCTTTACTGACAGAAGCAGAGAAAAACCTAGTGAGATTATCCAGGTAGGAGGTTCAGATATCATCATAAGAGATGGAGAATCTGTTTAAAAGGCAAAAGTTGACCAAAGGGACATCTTAGAGGTTGGTGTGTGCGTTCCACTGCAGGCTGATGTATCGATTGCCTTCTTGGATTTGTTTTTGAGTCTGAAAACAAAACGCGTGTCAAGCTGTGTGATCCGCAGATTACCTGATATGACTGAAAATGAACTCTTTCTGAGGCGAGATTAGCTCTGAACTTTGAACCCTGAATCAATAAGTTCAGGATGAACGAATCTTTAGGCAGGGATAGAAAACAGGATTTCAGCTTACATCATAGCAAGTAAACAGAATGCTCATCCTGACTAATATTAATGAAATGCTGCAAAAACATAATTTAGACTTTTGTTCACACTTCTTAGGATGCTAAATTCAAAATGTGTTTTCTTTGAAACCACCTTTCACTCTATTGATGATACAAGCATGAACCTTCTCACATATTTTCACTATCAGATGCCTGTCCATACTTAGTTCCCACAAGTCTGAACCAGAAGTGATCCGTCTACTGAACCGCCATCTTGGTAGGCAAAGCACAGAAGAACCACAAAGATAGTAGAGTACTCAAAAACTAAGAGTAATAGTTGTAATGCACTTATATTGTTTATAAATTAGCTATATAGCTGTGAACGAAGCGAGCGCAACTCGCTTCGTTCACAGTTAGCGGCTTGCACATGCTAACTATGCAAGCCGTTGAGTTTTGTTGATTGCTGTCATAGCAACTCCAAAGCAACTGTCATGACAGTTAGATACAGATACCTGCCAAGATGGCCGCCAGCTACAAAGTTCTCAAAGTGTAACGTCGCATTTCCATTTGAAAATGGAAATGTCTTAGCAATAGTTGCTAGGTTACTAGTTTTACATAGTAACCAACCGCTAAAAATACCTTTCGTAGCATTATGTTTAGAAAAATGAAATTTGAAATGAAATTTGTTACAAGAAATATAAAGCCTCTCATTGAGAAAGTCATTGAAGTTTAATAGATAGCTCTTAAATTCATAGATAGCTAATGCATTTTGCAAAGTAACCTCCAAGTGATGTTGGCTTAGAATGGGCCTCAAAATGTGTTCTTGGAGCATTGTGTGGCGTCGTTCCACTGCAGATCCCTGACGCTGCAGAAACAAAGCTGGCAGTGGCCGGCTAAGCAGCTTTTAAAGTTCGAGCCCCTGAACGCGTTGAAGGCCGCTGCAGAACACGAGCGCTCATCAGAAGTCGGCCCTGGATAATGCAGAAGTTTTAAAAGGCGAGCAGCGTCTCGCCCCGGGCTGCTCCGGCTCTCCGGTGACGCCTGCTGTTACGTTTCATCACCGCCATTAATCCTGACTGCTGCCGCCAGATCTTTGAGGTTTATTCCCACCTCGCTGATCCATATCAGTCCTTAAATGCTTTTACTTTAACTGAGCCGTCTGGGTTTGCCTCGGCGTCGTGCCCAGCTGGCGTCGCACGCCGTACGCCTCAGTGAGATTAACATAATTCATGTGTCATGTCGGGGCGTTGCCCCCACTCTGCCTGATGCAACATTGAGTTCACCTGTTGCAGAACTGCAGTGTCACCCGGGCGGACAGTGGAATGCATCACCTCCATGAATCAAGCTGAGATGTCCAATTTATAACGAGGGATCAGCCATTCAGAGCAGAGGTCCTCACTTCTGATCCTCAGCTTACCTCCTGGTTAAACATGGAGCATTTTGTCTTGTCAAAGTCAAACATTTCAATGTTCTTATTGGGGTTTTATGGGACAGACCAAAACAACTAATACATACTCCAATAAATTGTCCCTGAAATGATTGTGATAAGCGATAATGTTGTTTTGAATCTATTTTCAAGTAATATTTTAATCAAAATGCAAGTTCACTCTCTCAAAGACCAGTAAGCTTTATTTTTGACCCTGGAACTGGAAAATGTTTTAAGGTATATAGGAGATATAGGAGAAAAGTTTGGTTTTTAAGAAAATGGCCACTTATCAATTAATCGTTAGCCGATCGATGAACTCATTAATCTTATGCGATTAACTGCTGATTGAGACAGGTTTAGTAACTGGCCAATAAAACGTGACTGATTTTTCTGTCTCCACAAAGGTTGCCGTTAACAGTCATCCCATTATTACCAACTTGGCAACTTTTCAGACTAAAAAATCGGTATCAGTTAAAATCGGCAAGTCAGGCTTTTTAAAGACCAATAATCGGACCTAAGACTGCAATCGGTGCACCTGCAGTTTTCAGTGGTATCCAATTTTAGATTTTCTAAGGTAATTCTTCTTTAAATTAGAAGAATTTAAAGAAGAATTCTTTAGCAGACCAAGGAACGTCTGCTGCGTTCCTTGGTCTCCACGATGCTGTTTGTTTACTAAAGTTATTTAACTGACCCCTGAGGCCTCCACATCACCGAACAACTGGATTTATCCTGAGATCGCATCACTAATGAGTTTGCTCAGGAAGGTACCGCCACGCTGCATTTAAGGGGTGAATGTAAATGTCAGCTGCATCTTTTGGAATCTGATTTGTAAAAGAAATTAGAGCATTTGTCATTTTCTTTGGGCTTTATAATGATTTGGAGGCAACCAAACCGCCTTAGCAGAAGTTTGAGTAATCATGATGTCCTTTTTAGAATCGTCAGTCTTGTGAGAACTTTGTTTGGCCGCGGCGCTCCGCCCCGGCACAGTTTGGGCTCAAGTCGGTACTGGAGTGGGGATAGAGCGCAGCCAAATCTGTTGGCTGCTATTGATATCCCATTTCCTCTGTCACTCCAAAGCTGCTTTGCATTCAGAGGCTCCGCAGCAGCAGGCCCAGAGTGTCCAGCCTGTGGCCGCTAATACTGATTATCCAGCTGCTAGTGCTGCTCTTCAGCGATCATCCAGCCTTTCATTATGCGAGCAGCCGCAGCAGAGTTGCAGGCGTGCTGGAAGTCGTCCAGCCCTGACGTTTTAATTGCGCCTCTTCCATATTAGGTGGGATGCGAACCAATCTGGCCGCTGCTTTTATATTTGTCTCATTAATTATCCCTTTTTTTTCAGAGTTTTAAAGCTGGCAGATTTTACAGAAGATTGGAGTGAAAGAGGATCAAAAGCACAGACAGCTTTTAGTTTTCTCTCTCTGTGACGATTCCACAGTCTGATGAGCATTCACATGCGGAACAGCAGCAGCTGGCGATGAGGTGTGGAGTTTGGGTTGCAGACGGAAACACTGGCTGCGTTTTATACAATTCAGCTAACGCAACACTATAAAGAAGGAATGTTGGGAGTGTTAAATATTGGCCATTTTAATTATTTTTCATTTTAATTGTTATTTGGGAATGTGTTTTAGACAAATCCTAAAGAAGTCAACTTGTTGCCAATGAAAGGCATCATCTGAGCTGGGAAACTACATGAGAACTTTGAGTAGATTTCAAAAAATGGTATCCAGTTTTAATGTTTAGCTGCAACGCTAATGCTAATAACATACTATTGTTGTTGTGGACTTCAGGAATAAAGTTTACCAGCTCTCGCTCTACTTTTCTAACTATTTTAGTAATATTTTACTCATTATCTCAGGACAGATTGTTGGTGCAAAATATTATGTGTCACAAATTCCTCAGATAAAGTCAGATTGACTTTTAAGTCAATCAAGTCCATCTGGGTGATTAAGATACATTTTCCCAGCATTAGTGTTGTTGCTAAGCTAGCTAAATCTGGTCATTTGTTCGGACATAAAATTTTCCCAACCATTTATGAGTTTTCCACTTTTTTTTTTCTTTTCTTTTTTTTATAATATTTGTATTTAAATGCATGCCATAAATGTTTTAGCCTTACTTCTCTGCTGGATGCTGAACATGCTAACTGTGCAATGCTAAATTCTGTATCTAGAACTCGTTGGTCATTTTAAATGTTTAATGGCTTTTAAATATGAACCAAAAACTGATTTTTATAGTGCGCATGTTTAAGTCGATTCAAAACTCATTCACAGTAAATTTACATAAATAACTCAAATAATGTTAACTCATATTTAAAATTTAACTTGAACAGTTTAGTATACTGTAAAAAGTTGCTGATATCTAATAAAAATTTGTAATTTCACTACAAAACTTGCATAATTTCTTTGATATATGAAAATCTAAATAAAATAGTTTTGTAGATGAAATTCCAACTGTTGATTTTATGGTTTTAGAAAAGTGTGGCCAGTGCAGGAAACCCAAATATACAAAGACAGCGGTCCATTCCTCACATCTCGCAGCCTTCAGACCTTCAAGTCTGTTTGGTTTTTAAGGGAAAATGTTTGAGTTCCTCCCCTCAGGCGACCTGCTCGCTCTGTAATCATAAAGCGTACACAGTCATTCTAATACAATACCCACTCCACTCTCTGGAGTTGTTTTTTCCTCTGTATGTATTATCCACTCACTTATATTTTTGCCAGTGAGCGATATTCGCAGGTCATGCCTCACTTTCAGATACTATTACCACATCATTATACAGCACTGTAAAGAACTGAACATTTTTGACAGCATTCCTTAAATCAGCAGTCATGAAAAAGCAGAATTGATGGAGGCGGCTCGCTATTTTTTCCCCCTGCCAGTCGTTAGATCTGTAATATGGAAGCAGGCAGCGAGGATGTAAGATGTCAGCGCCGACATCGGAGTATGATTTATTTACCTTCAGATGCGTCGGCCCCCGTCCCTTCGCCTCAAACACAAGCGACGCGCAGTGCAGCCTATTACACCGACCTCTTTGTTTTCCCTCTCTGACCGGCTCCCTCGCTGACTCATGCTCCAGAATCACCCCCTCCCCCCTTCCTGCCAGCAAGGTCACACCACGCGCCACTAATGACTGCAATCAATTATCGGGCGCAACATTAAACGAGACCACAACTCCCACTTCTCTGTGGCCTTCCAGCTTTTTGAACCGAAGCATGGAGGTCACTGATTGCAAAGATGATGCAGCTGATTCCTCTCTCACCCCAGGAGAAACGTAGCATCACATCTATTTGAATGTCTGACTCATATTGGCACACTTTTTACTCA
>NW_006800114.1:1082433-1087635 GCF_000485575.1 Poecilia formosa
CCTGCCAGCAAGGTCACACCACGCGCCACTAATGACTGCAATCAATTATCGGGCGCAACATTAAACGAGACCACAACTCCCACTTCTCTGTGGCCTTCCAGCTTTTTGAACCGAAGCATGGAGGTCACTGATTGCAAAGATGATGCAGCTGATTCCTCTCTCACCCCAGGAGAAATGCAGCATCACATCTATTTGAATGTCTGACTCATATTACTCATCAGATCATAAAGCACTGTGCAAAAATAATTCTGATTGTGGTAAACGGCCATTCTTGTAAACTGGGAACGCACCGATCCACTTTTTACACTTCCGATACCAATACCAGTATCTGAGGTTTAGTATCAGCTGAATCCATACACTTAAATACCCCAATGGCTTCACAGGCTTAGTGAAACATCAACAACTTTAATTTGTTCAGTCTGCAATTAGGAGTAATGTAAGCCAATGTAAAATAAAGAATCAAATAGGCTTACTAGCTTGGTCAAACATATAGAAAATAAACAGGAACAAATAAAGTGTTACCGATATTAATATTGAAGCGGTGCATCTCTAATGCAAACCCCAAAACAGAATCTGAACCTAGAATTTTCTTCCTATAAGACAAGTGCTACAAACTTTAATAAAAATGTAACTCAGACTACATAAGTTAAAGCAGTGACTCATATCCTAGAAGTTAAATCAGTTAAACTTCCTTTTATGCTGCAGCTTGTCTCATGAATGTCCTGTGACATAGAGATATAGTATGTTTTATCTTTTCTCTCCATGCTCTCACAGATCTTAAGTCTCACAGTTGGAGAAGTTTGTGTTCTTAAAGGAAGAAAAACATTACGAGCGTTTTAGGATCTCCCAGTGGAATAATGTTTGTGTCGTAAACTTCTAATAGATTTCTAGGGTGTTTAAGTCTTTAGATCTGGAGGCAGAGCTTCTTTCCACAGCTTATGTAACGATTCTCTGAGAACGAAGAGCTGATTCGGGGAGCAGCACACAGTGATTTGCTTAAGTATTTATTTCTGTTTAGTTTATTAATAATTTGTTTGGTTAAACTGCAAACGTTAAAATGTCTCATGGGAATTTTATCTAACAGACCAACACAAACCAAGAAGTGGAAGAAAAAGGATACATGGTCTTCAACAGGTCAAATTTAAGACTTTTTAAGACCTTTTTAGTTCTACCTTGAATGAAAATTAAGACTGAAAAAAACTATAAATATAGGGTAACATTCTAGAGTCTCTTTGTGGCTCCTGAAAACAAACACTGCTGATAAATAAACCAGTAATAAATTCGTACTTACCCATGATAGGCCGTAAAAACAAAAATCTAGCTAGCAAAGGCTTATTAGCAGCGAGTTAGCTGCTAATAAGGTCGAGGTGGTTGACTCGAGCCTCAACCACCGAGTCATAAAACTCAAAAATATTTCAAACTTTTGTCTGATTTTTAAAAAAAAATCCAGTGAGAACAGAAAAAAATCAACATATACAAGATTAAATAACCCTGACACAATAAAATTTAAGACCTGTGATTAACGTATTTCAGGCTAACTTATATTTTACATGAATTTAAGGCCTTTATGGAATTGACTGGAAGAAAGACATTTGTTTTTTTTATTGCTGAATGTCTCAGTAAAATACGCTCAAGGTTGCAGCTCTAATGTTACAAATGTGATAGTCACATAAAAAAACAAAAAACAACTAATGCAGAGACAAAAAGAGCGTCTACTAACTTGCGAAGCTAAAAAGTAGGACATCTCCGAGGGATTTCTGTCATCGGGTCAGTTTCAGAGCAGCCTTCTGCTGCAGCTTTAATTGTTATTAATATTTTAGGTTTTTAGTTCTGCACCAGGACATCGAGAGGATGCGGAGCAGCATGTAGACTAAGTATCCTAACTGTGTTCCTAGTGGTCAAAATGAGTGAATTCCAAATATACGACCGACTACAAGGTCTGGACACTGGACAGATGTTAAGTTGTTATGATCTTGACTTTTTATAGTTGCTGTTCCACAGCTCTGAGGTTTCTAAACTGGTATGCTGTTAAAATAAGCCTGAAATGAGAATGAAATTTCCCCCATCTGCTACAATCAGGCATAAAAAACGTTTCCCCAATTACTTGTGAGAGTCTTTAAATAAATTTAGTACCGGATTACACAAGCTAGGTTTTTTTCTTTTTAGTTTTAACTGTTAAAAAAAAATCACTCGAAAGGGCTAACATTCGAGAAGTGCATGAATGTTTCATTACTGCACTGAATTTAGTATTCTGTTTTACCAGCTGACTTTTCTGCCACACGCAGGCGATCATAACGTGAGGAGTAATGGAGCAATAACTAGTGCAGAAAAGCTCAATTCAGGCCTAAAATCCTTTCCCATGTGAAGGAGGGGTGAATTTAACACACCCGAGCACTTAACACCAGCATATGGTACAAAGCCTGCTTTACTTCTCATCATTTTCTTTCACTCGGTTCTCCTGTGGCTCGTCGTCGTGCTGTCATGACAACATTCCCCTCTGCCAGTACCGAGTCTTGCGACTGGCTGTCAAAAATAACTGTAATTTCTTTCTGCTTCATTTTTATGCTAATGTATGTTTACGCTGCAGCAAGGTGGTTCTTAACTATTAGCTTGGTTTTATGAGCAAGGTGTTCATTATGGAGCTATATAAAAGTAGCACTTAGTCACCACGTAACCTTGCTAGCTTTTTATTGCTCTATATGCAGCACCGTGCTAAACTACTCAAAGCCCTTGATATTTTCTTCTATATTTTGTCACGTAGCATGTTGTGCTGAAGTAAAAGTAAAATGATACATGGCTTTTACAAATCTGGAACGTGTGAAAGATCCAAACAATTACCTCCTAAAATGAACCAGAAAACAAAAATAACAAACATAAAGTTAACAATAAATTAGAGGGTCAATCTGGACATCAATTGGACCAGTGCTATGCTCAAATGTGGACAGTTAATACATTAAAAATCAGTTGTCCTAAAGGTTATTGAAATTATATTCACTTTTTGTATATTCTCAGTTCTGCTGTGTAACATGAACTGGTTGTTTGAACACATACTAGTGTCATCATTAATTTACATACTAAAGTTAATTTGGCTCGTCTCCAAATTTCTAACCATAAACCTGATTTAAACATTCACCGTTCATACTGAGCTGTTGCATCAATCTGTCACTTTATTAGTGATTGGCACAGTTCTTTTTTGTTGTTTATTTTTTTAGTTTGTTTTTTATGTTTTAGTAGTTTTACTAGCATTCATTCTTAATACCCAACACTACTTGGTCAATAACAGAGACTGTAAACTACTAGGCTGTTTCCTGATAATCAGATGTGCCACAGCTTGGTAATTTTGATTATCAAACTGTCATTAGTGTAAAAGACTAATTTCATCAATATTTGCCTTGGACACTTAATAGTTATTCATAACCAAGCAAAATGCTTTTTGAATCTTAGATTTTTCTCTAGGAATTTGTGCAGTAAACTCACACCACATCCCTACTTTAAGATGCACAAAGTTGGAAAACCGTTTCGCCTGGTAGAATATCATAAAAGTAAAACACGTAACAAAGAGGTCATCTGTCGACTGTTAATGCATTTCAAAGTCACAGAGCAGCATGAAACTGTACATCCATCTTTCAATTTACTTCACGTGGAAGCGGAGTCTCAGAATCCCGCGAGGTGCATCACTCTGGAGGATATTACTTGTTCCGTTTGCTGGAAAAGTGAGTGTAAAGTACTTTTGCGGGTTTATGAATCCAATAAACCTTCCCTGAGGCATAGTAAGGTGACGCTCTAACAGGAAGATTGGGAGTAAGGTCGACAATATAGGGTGAATATGATAATTTCTTGAGTTTTTTTTTGTTTTTTAAAGAAGCTTAGGTAGCAGGTAGGAGCTGTCAAGAAGTTAGAAAAAATAAGAAATAAAAGGATTGCTGACTCCTCCCTTGAAGAAAAAAAATAGAGCATGGCAGAGAGGGTAAATAGAGTTTCAAGTGTTGTGAGCAAAGGAAGATGATGGTGTAGGAGGCCTAAAACTAGACAAAAACAATAAAAGGCTGAGGAGAGGCGGGGGAGGAAGGCAGCGAGACATATAAAGATGGATCAAGCATTCAGTGAAGTGGAGACGCAGGGTGTGATTGAGGGCACGCCGAGGGAGGGGGTGTGGGAAAGCAGCCGTGATGAGATGGCTTCTACTGGACCATGAGATTGATGAATCTGCTTCAGAGGGAGAGGGAAGAGATAGTGGAGGGAGGAGGAACGAACGCCTTGATGAAAAGACCAATCGCGGTCCCGCAAGACACAACAGAATCCACGGCTTGATAAAGGAACGAGCCGCTCGGATCTCCAGCCCGACTATCTTAGAACAGAGCACCAGAGGCATCTTTGCAGATTGTGCTATCTCTAATATGATTTTCTTTTTTTTTTTCTATCGTTGCTTGTGGTATGCAGAGCTGCTGTCACATCACAGGCGATTACATCATATCTGGAGCGAGTAAGAGTCTTTGAAAAGATGAGATTTAATTTACTTTGACATTCTGACAGCAAACAGACTCTTAGTCGCACATCAATCGTCTCCGTCGGACACCAGCTGATACCCAAATCCACTCGAATGTAATAAATATTTGCAGCGGGTGATCCTCCTAAATCGCCTCTGTTCAGCTCTGACCAGCCTCCCTGTCTCTGCTTGGGTGTAGCATCAACCCAGAATGATACTGCCACCACCAGAATTGATGTTTTTCTCCATGAGAATTCGTATACATGCAGCAACTTGTTGCTTTTAGAATAATTGGCATACTTATTAATTGGCTAATGCAATAATAGCGGAGCTCTTTTTTTTTGTTTGTTTAGCTCACCTAGCTTCTCCTTCATTTTTCCAGATAAATTCTAAAATGCTAATTTACTTGACAGTTTTGTTAAATGTTCAGTTGAACAATGTTTGGTATCTGTGGTGAAGTTTTGGTAATCGACTGTTAAGAACTCTTCAAATACTTGGACGTCGCTCTTATTTTGAAGGGTGTAAAGATGTTCCGTTTCCTCTCAACTTTTCCATCTGTGCAGGAAATGATTAGTCTGTACCCAGAATGCATTGCTGTAGAACTACAGCCTGAAGTTGAAATGTTATATTGACAGTTTGTACAATTTGATCACCTTTGTTGAACAAAACTTGCGGGGTACATTCATATATATATATCTATATATATATCTATATAT
>NW_006800114.1:1088539-1093056 GCF_000485575.1 Poecilia formosa
CCAGCACCTCGTCCTCTGTTCCCCATTGTCTATATATGTGTGTGTGTACTTACTGATACTTGAGAACAAGTTTTTTTACTTCAACCTTCTTCTTTCAAGGCACTTGGTTTCATTTTCTTGTTGCATTTGACAAGAAATGCTGTTGCATACATTGAGGTTTTGTAATATGACAAAATGTAGAAAAGTTTATGGCGTGAGCATGAACTGTCAGACACTGTTAGTGTTTGGTTAGCAAAGAGGTTCTGTGCAGCTCACAAAATAGTATGTAAAGTCTACACGAGGCGAGAGGAGGCAGAGTGAAGAGGTGGGAGAGTGAGAAGAGGAAGTGGATATTAATCTGTTCTCGTGAGACCGTTTCACCTCCTCTGCCTCCATCCGTCTCTTCCTCCTCCTCTCTGTTGCTGCTGTGGCTCTGATTTGTCAGCTGCTGCCTCGGTCCGAGGGGAATAAGAGTGAGATAAACAGCATTTGCAAACAGAGAGTGGTGGGACTGAAGACGGAGCGGGCCCCAGTGTTCCTTCCGATATTCTCTTTCTTCAAACTACAGTGCTCTCATCACAGTGACAGGATAAGCCTGCACAGCTGCTGATTTTATAGGCTGTAATGAAATGGGGAGGGAAAAAATGTGCTGTGCCACTATAAATGCCTCGTCCGGAATATAAAATCTGTTCCACTGGTTAACACGCTGGTCTTGCTGCTGTTTTATTACATGGCTTTGATTTGTCTTTCCCTTTTTGTTTTGCCAGATGCAACAACAGAGAATTGAGGACCTTTCTCCGAACTGCAATGGGAGTCTGTGAAGCTACAGATTTAAGGCGTCTCCTTCGTACTCCTTCTCAATCACAACACCAGCAGTAGACGATAGTGGACCCATTATCTAAAATTAATGTCAGCGGTGTTGCGGAGGCAGCCAGACGCTGCGCCGCCAGCTCTAGCACTACCCATGGAGGTGGGGCATCAACTTTTTCAACACTACCACCACTGCTGATAATGCCAGCCCAGGGAACAGTGATGCCTTCTAAGGTCTCCTGCCTGTACTTGCTGACAGTGGTATGCTGGGCCAGCGCTCTGTGGTACCTGAGCGGCTCCCGCCCTTCCTCTTCCTACGTGGGCCAAGTTTCTATCCCGATGCGCAAGGCCCCCAAAGTGAGCAAGAACTCCACGTTCAGCAACATCCGCACGCGCTCGCTCAACCCGCACGACTTTGGCTACCTCATCAACGAGGCCAAGAAGTGCGAGGCCGAGCCGCCTTTCCTCGTCATCCTGATCAGTACCACCCACAAGGAGTTCAACGCTCGCCAGGCCATCAGGGAGACATGGGGCGACGAGACGACGTTTCCAGATGTGCGCGTGGTCACACTCTTCCTACTGGGCCGGAGCATAGACACCGTCCTCAACCAGATGGTGGAGCAGGAGAGTCAGATATTTCATGACATAGTCGTGGAGGATTTTATTGACTCGTACCACAACTTGACGCTTAAAACGCTGATGGGCATGCGCTGGGTGGCCACATTCTGCCCTAAGTCTCAATATGTTCTCAAAACAGACAGCGACATTTTTGTCAACATGGAGAACCTCATCTATAACCTCCTTAAGCCCACCACCAAGCCAAGGCGGAGGTATTTTACAGGCTATGTCATCAACGGTGGACCAATCAGAGACATGCGCAGCAAGTGGTACATGCCAAGGGATCTCTACCCAGAAAGCAAGTACCCACCGTTCTGCTCTGGCACAGGATATGTCTTCTCAGCAGACGTAGCCGAGCTCATATACAAGACCTCCTTACACACCAGGCTGCTGCACCTGGAGGACGTTTACGTTGGCGTGTGTCTCCGCAAGTTAGGCATCCACCCTTTCCAGAACAGCGGCTTCAACCACTGGAAGATGGCATACAGTCTCTGCCGCTACCGTCGGGTGGTCACCGTCCACCAGATCTCCCCGGAAGAGATGCACCGCATCTGGAATGACATGACCAGCAAGAAACACCTGAAATGTTAGCAGACTGATCCGTCCTTCAGAGATGCTTTCGGGGGCTTTGTTGTGCTTTCCTGTGCAAGACCAAAGCAAACTCCTCTGGATTATCCCGTTCTCACCAACTTCAAGGAGGGGCCAAGAGAGGAATGTGCGGAACCCTCCCATGTCCACGCCAGCAGTGGAGGGATTTTTACATGACGGGGAAGTGTAAACATGTGCTTAGCTTCTCATTTATACAAGGCCCATACTGTCCCCAATTACCAAGAGTGCAGATGAGAGAAAAGCTGACAGACGCTCTACTCGGCTCAGTCGCAAGCCCTGAGTTTTGAATGTTCTTCATGTATTTGTTGTATTTTCTGATCAAGGTGTTATTCTGGATATCTGATACTACAGCAGTCATTGTGAAGACTATTGTGGATCTACAATGTGATGAGTCGATGTTGAACGCAGTAGTGTTTATGAGAGAACATCAATGTTTTGCACAGACGTTTTGTTTTCTAAAAGATTTAAAGAGTATCAGATCAGAGAGAAAACATGGCTGCTAGCATTCCCAGGTGAATGTTAACCTCTGATGTGTGCAGTGCAGTATTTTGTATCTGGCAGTGCTGTGAGCAGGCTGCAAACGGCGGCATTTTCTATTACTTGAACAAAGAGAGCTGGAGAAGTATATACTGAGAACAGATCTTACTGTTTTTGAGTGCTTTTTCGTTCTTTTTCCATTACTTGAGATTAAATAAACCTGTTTCATACGATTTTATGTCTGATTTGTTCCGCACACTTTCAATGCACATAACCTGGAAGTTAATATACATTTGATTTCTCCGTAGGAGCGAAAGCATCTAATTACGGCGGCTGCTCTCTTCAGCACCTGCGCTCTTCACAGCAAGTGCCGCCAAACCTTCCTCTTGCCTCTGGAAGCATTCCAGCTGTCTGTGCAGGTGGTGGACAAATCAGACAGACTCCATCGTGTGATTAAATCAAAGTCTGTCCAACTATGAACTGGAAAATGCCTCTCAGCAATTACAGCGGCAGTGCAAAAGTATTCACACACCTTGTTACAACCACAAACCTTTATGTTGCTCACTGGGATTTTATGTGACAGCAACACAATGTTGTAAAGTGAAAATACTGGGTTTTGTATTAGAATTACTATCACATTTATGGCCTTTTGTGTTCGTCTATCACATAAAATCTGAATTAAATACATCATGAATGACAAAAATCACTTTTACAAGGTACTGCAAAAAATAGTTTCACAGCAGAATGATGACATTTTCCCCCAAACTACATGATTCACACTTGTCTACCCATTTTGTGCCATTAAATTACATTAGTCAAGAATAACTTTTTTTTTTTTTTTTAATCTTTCATCAGACGAGTTGTGGCTTACAGGAAAATCTGTCAGCGAGTTTCTCACAAAACAGAGTGACAAAGTGTTATGGTAAGGTCAAGTGTAATTATTTAAAACTTGAATGTTCAGGCTTGTTTGGGTTTTTGTTTACCATTTCAGTCACATTAAGATGTAGTTTGAGTGAACCACTGTTATTCATATTAATTATGTGTTAGGCCATTCTTCTGTAGATTAGCTGTGATGTGATGAGAACATAATCCATTAGTTACTTTTAACCAGCCAAACCTTAAAACAAACCTTATGCTGATTGGCCTCTTTCTGTGAAAACAATTAACCCAGCACACACACAGGTAGAAAGTCACCAGTAATCAATATTCTGATTTTAAAAAATGAATCCTCATCCCTGCGACCAATTATCTGATCACATGGTTGGAATCTACTGATGGCTGACCTGAGGATCAAATAATCAACCTCTAAACAGAATAACTCATATAAACTGAGCATCAAGACATCCAACCAATGTGGTGTGAGCAGCACTTGCAACGCATCTTGAACATTAAACCAAACTGAAGGTTTTGGATAAAAATTGAAACAGCACAACGTGGCTGGGAAGTTAAATAATTAATATTTAAAGCAATATCAGCCATATTGTTCAGGACAACGCCTACAAGAGATCAGAATAAAAGTTTTCTCACAAACTTTAATTACTCAGGATAAATACTCACAAACTTAATCACTGGACTCTGTTGTCCATAAAGTTCTTTCTTATAAAAGTGAAGACCACCAGCTCCATTGGTGCAGCTTAAAAACTCTTGAGTTTTCTAACTTGTTTTCTCCTTTTTTAAGATCGTCCAACAAACTGTAGCTGAAGTTTGATGGAACCAAGGATCCTCCAGGATGACTCGTCACCAAAAACGTCTGGTTGTTAAAAACTCTCCTCCTTATAATCCCTTCTTGATTTGGAAGTTTTTTTCCTTCACATATTGATGCATCGACTAACACAATAGTTTCATTGGGCTGTTTAATTTGTTCTGCTGTCATAGAGACACCTGATATAACCAACTCAGAAGTTAGTTGCACTAACCCTAAAGCACTAATCATCAATATTAGTTCTACTAATGCTAAAGTGCTAAACCAACATGGTTTTTAGTGGAAGCTAATGCTAAATTTAACCATGTTGATGGCCACAATG
>NW_006800114.1:1095097-1120674 GCF_000485575.1 Poecilia formosa
TTAGGGATACAGTTATTGAGAGGTTTAAAGCAGAATGACCAATGTGTCTAAATACAGGTCCTTCTCAAAAAATTAGCATATTGTGATAAAGTTCATTATTTTCCATAATGTAATGATAAAAATTAAACTGTCATATATTTTAGATTCAATGGACACCAACTGAAATATTTTTGGTCTTTTTTTGTTTGTTTTAATACCGATGATTTTGGCATACAGCTCATGAAAAGCCAAAATCCCTGTCTCAAAAAATTAGCATATCATGAAAAGGTTCTCTAAACGAGCAATTAACCTCATCATCTGAATCAACAAAGTAACTCTAAACACCTGCAAAAGATTCCTGAGGCTTTTAAAAACTCCCAGCCTGGTTCATTACTCAAAACCGCAATCATGGATAAGACTGCCGACCCGACTGCTGTCCAGAAGGCCATTATTGACGGCCTCAAGCAAGAGGGTAAGACACAGAAAGAAATTTCTGAACGAATAGGCTGTTCCCAGAGTGATGTATCAAGGCACCTCAGTGGGAAGTCTATGGGAAGGAAAAAGTGTGGTAGAAAACGCTGCACAACGAGAAGAGGTGACCGGACTCTGAGGAAGATTGTGGAGAAGGGCCTGCATTGAAGGCTGCAAAAGGATTCCTGACCAAGTATTGAATGCATAACTTAACATAGTTATTTGAAAGTTGACTTTTTTGGTATTAAAACACATTTATTTTATTGGTTGGATGAAATATGCTAATTTTTTGAGACAAGGATTTTGGGTTTTCATGAGCTGTATGCCAAAAATCATCAGTATTAAAACAAAAAAAAGACCAGAAATATTTCAGTTGGTGTGCAATGAATCTAAAATATATGACAGTTTATTTTTTATCATTACATTATGGAAAATAATGAACTTTATCACAATATGCTAATTTTTTGAGAAGGACCTGTATACGTCTTTGATTTAAAATTAGACTTGGTAGAGGCAGCATCATGCTAGGTGAAAGTGAGTCAGAGTTAATGGGAAGATGAATGAATTAATAAAATGCAATNAATATTAGTTCTACTAATGCTAAAGTGCTAAACCAACATGGTTTTTAGTGGAAGCTAATGCTAAATTTAACCATGTTGATGGCCACAATGTGTCAGTGACACATTTTTTATATCTAGATTAAATTTGTAATTGAACACCTGCCTTCATGATTGTGTCTGACGAAACAAGTATTTGCACTACAAGTGTTGAACTTTATTCAACTGAAAGTTTACAAAACAGCCATGTAAATTAACACTGTAGAGTTTATCAGGAAAAATGCATATAGGGGAAGCTAACTGTGGTAAACATTTTCAAAGTTAGCAGAAATGCTAAACAAAAAATTAGCTCCCTTTGACCACTGCTTGTTGCAAATTATATCCATTAGGATAAAGATTGCTATTGAAATATATAGCGATATCAGCAATTTACTGTATCACACCTTTTTTTTTCTCTGTGACATTAAACCAAACATTTGAAGGAGTGTTGTTTACTCATTCATGTGTATTGACTAAGGCTATTGCTGTATAATCATTCAAACGCTTCCCTGAAGGCCCTGTGTTGGTTGGGGTGTTTTAACATGCATCAGTTTGAATAATAAGCTGAATATTATTACGTAAGGCCAACAAAGACGTATCTGGTAAGTGTCCTTGTGTTCGTGGTGGCCCCTGTGTGTCACCACTGTGCAGCGGTGAAGGTAATTATCTGAAATCATTAGCGCCTGGCAGCTCTTTTTCACAGAAGGCAAAAATGAGGCGGACTTTTTTTTTCTGTTGCGTCTGAAAACTTTTTTTTTCCCTCTTTGAAGAAGAAAGCAATTGAAGGAAAAAACATTGATTGGCTTCTTCAAAGGTCATCCACTTTGCGGCATCAGCAAGACACTTGTCAGGTGTGACACCAGGTGTTCGGTGTGTGTGGGAGGCAGCACGGATGACACCGAGCGCCGTCAGCGTGTCTGGCAGCAGCGGCGGCCCTGTGGGATTCCACGCAGGAGAAATAAAATGGCATCCTCCGTTCTGCACTCGCAGATCAACAGAACGCTGTCGACGAGGCGCCGCGCTCAAACGGCTGTCGGCGGAAAACGCGCGCCGGCTTTAATGACTTTCTCATAATGGAAATATTCCCGGCTGACGTGTCGGCGTCAAATGCTCCTGTTTGATGACTTCCTCCGACAACTCTGGCAAAACTACGGCGCGACCTGGGAGTTCTACTGCAGTGCACGACTTCACGACGCGCTTGTTTTTTATCGTGTGGAAACGACCGCCGCTCATCCTCCGGCTGCCACGCCGTTATCAGTTAATAACTTTATTTTCTTGCAGAAAATTCCCAGGAACAGTATGCTGACGAGTACACACATGAAATAATTGGCATTCACAGCTTCTTTGGGGCTCAGTGGTGCGTTTTGCATTTCTATGATCCCCTCGCCTTGCCCCCCGAGGCAACTGGATGCAATATGCTGAGTAATGGTACGCCCTGCAATAGGCCAAGCAACCCGGTGGTGGAGCGTTTAAAAGCAGCTAAGGCGATGGGAAAATGAAAGGCGTGTGATTAGTTCGAGGTTGGTGGTAAATGGGGGTAACGAGGAGTGAGGCTGAGAGCTGGACCATCAGGAATGCCTCTATTTCTGTACAAAGACATCCTTTAAAGTTTCTTATACGTCTTCCCATATAACAGCAACAAACTGTTGATTTTAAAACTGTTAGCATTTTGTTTTTAGCCTCTTTTACTTGAATACGAATATTAGTGACCAAGAAACAGCAGCAGACAAATTAGGGATACAGTTATTGAGAGGTTTAAAGCAGAATGACCAATGTGTCTAAATAATGTATAAGCCTTTGATTTAAAATTAGACTTGGTAGAGGCAGCATCATGCTAGGTGAAAGTGAGTCAGAGTTAATGGGAAGATGAATGAATTAATAAAATGCAATTCTGGAAGATCAGTCCAGGTTTGGATCAAAGCATGTTAATGTAATAGGACGGCCTAGTCAAAGTCCAAAGCCAAGTCCAGTTGAAAATTTGTGGCAAACTTGAAAATATATGCTCATGTGAACTCTTCATCCAATCTGAGTTTGAGCTGTTTAGCAAAGAAATGCAGAAAATGTCTTAACTGCAGCAAAATGTGTTTCCACTGTGTTTATATAAACACCCCGCACTTTTCAGATCTGCATCGACAAAACCTGTTTACGATCTCGTATAATTTTCCTGCCGCCTAATAACTACTCAGTGTTGGTTATTATATATAAAAAATAAAGTTGGTGGGTGGAACAGGACAAAATGGAAAAAGGTGGATGGATGTGAATATGTTTTAGTTTGGAGCTCAGAGGAGATCTCTGTTTCGTTGGCCGGTTCAGACTCTGGGGGCAATTTTCTGAAAGCGGATTAATCGGCTGCAGAAAATGTTATTTTCTTTAAGCCCTTTTCTAATCCTTCTGAGCATGTTTGAACTTTCTTTTTAAGCTAATTGTCCTTCCAGTTCACATGACCTCAGTGTCACTTGGACTCTTGAGGCTTTACGAGAATCTCTGGAATAATTCACCATCTGCTTTCTCACTTCTCCACCAAGGTGAGAGAACTGGGCTGGCCTGACACCAAGCTCCTCCATGCGTACCTTGCTGAAACATTTCCTGGTCAGTGCAGCCTTGGTGACCAGAGGTTATTTTTAGAAGCGCTGGATGTTTTTTTCTGTTGTTGTTGCCTAAAAGCAAGAATATTACTGGAGTTCTGTCCGGGTTGTGTGGGTTTCAGAGGGCATGTTGGGTTCAGATCTGATGGAAGCTGACTGTAGGCTGTGCGTGTGTTGGACCATGAGGTGTGTACGGAGAAAACTGCAGCCCCTTCTAAAACCCTACAGGGGACAAATTTTCTATCAAGAGCAGATGAAGGTCATTCGTTGTGTTACTTTTAGGGAAATTCCGAAAACTCTAAAGATTATACTTTTTTAAGTCTTGAAACTTATGTGATTTACAAATATTAGAAGAGCAGAAAGCTTTCACTGTTTAGATGCACACAGCAGCAAAAGTCGATTCAATCGAACAGTCAAAGTCGTGCGAAACAAATTGATGAAGGGTGCGTTTGTTTTCAGACTCCTCTGCAGAGCCTCGTGAGGTGAGGAGCGTCAAACTGAGACAGCCGAGGCGCGTGGAACAAACCCAAAAAGTTACGACACAAAAACTGATATGTGGCGGGACAGAACGGTCCAGTCGCTGACAGAGCTGCACAGCGTGAATTATTTCCTGTCACCCGGAACAGATGGATGGGATTTAAATTGGACGCATACATCAGGAAGCGCCTGACGGAGACGAGCGGGACAGCCGGCATGAATCTGCATAGCGGCGGCTATAAATTAACTCTTAATGTCCTGGGATGAAAGCCGCTCCCCTGGAACTGGAGGAGGCGTAGAGCCCGGCCTCACCTTCCTGTGAGCGCCGCAGTCTCATATTTATGACCAGCTGTGAGCTTATTAATATTTGCATATTTCCGAGCAGAGCCTCATAAATAGCTCATGGGCTCAGAGTGTGGAGCTCAGGTAGCTGGAGCAGCCTGCCTGACTTTCTCGTGTCAACATTCTCAGCTAAAGCTCCTTATTTCTGCTAAGAGTGTCGAACATCGTTGTAAAGGTCGCCCGTGTCGTCTGGGTTTTCTTTTGCTTCCTGCCAACCAGCAACGCTCGCTCGACCCGTCAGGAGGCGGCGAGGGAGTCCGGCGTCTGACGGGCTCATAAAGCGAGCTGCTGGATGAGCTAAGCTTTATCCACACCTCATCTTTATGCGTTTGTGCTTTTGAGGCGACGGCTCTTTAATGAGTTTTTAGTTTTTGTTCTTTTCAATACACGATGCTTCTTCTTTTGTAGCCTTCTGTTCAATTTTCACCGAGAACATGAGATTTGGGGCTGGGTTCACTTCGAACTAAACTAGAAGTAAACACAAGGTCAACACAAGCTGACCTTGTGTTTATTTCTGTGTTTGAATCAACACAAAAATGGTCTGAACCCATTTCTTCTCCAATCTCTCGCAGCTCCAACAGATTTTGTTCTTGGGGGGAAGGGGGGTAATTCCTACAGTACAGAATGATCCTGCCACCACCAAAAACTACCATCAATCTACACAAAGACAAACACGATAAATGTTTGTAAATGGTTAAAAAAGATTTGCGTCCACATGACAGCACTTAAAACTACTGAGAGCGCTGTAGTGGGCATGCCGGGCCAATCGGTGGCAAAAATAAATTTGCTTAATGGAAACGCGACGATTTTGAAAAAAAGAAAATTATGTTTTTAGATTTAAGAAAAAACTTTTTGCGTTAGAAACAGGTTTTTTAATTCAAATTTGTGTATTTCACAAAACTGCAATCGGTGTAACCCAAGATCTTTCCTTATTTTCTTCTTCTCCTCTTGTAAGTGAATAATTAAAAAAATCCAGCACATTATCGCCCCCCAGAGGCCACAGCGCAAAAAATCAAAATCAAAAATGAACTTTGGTCATTTTTCAGTGAACAGAAACAACCCATGACCTGAGCAGCTACCATTAGAACAACAGGTAAACTTAAATTTCCCCTTGGGAACAAATAAAGTTATTAGGCCCGAGCAGCTAAGCGCTGCGAGAGCNAAATGAACTTTGGTCATTTTTCAGTGAACAGAAACAACCCATGACCTGAGCAGCTACCATTAGAACAACAGGTAAACTTAAATTGCCCCTTGGGAACAAATAAAGTTATTTAAACTGAATCCAATCCTGGTTAAGTCACTCTGAAAGCAAACAATGTGCTGAAAGAAATACTGGTGGAAAAACAAAACTCTTTTGAATTTGGTAACCAAAGTCTAAGAATAAACCTCCTAACACGGGATAATGAGCCTGCTTTCTCCTCTGCATACACCAAACTTTGTAATAATTGAGAACGTCTTTGGAATCAACAAACACAATTATTCTCACTATAATTAGTAAGCAGTGTGGTTGCTGGGAGACTATTTTCTTTATTTGAAAGTTATCCATTTCCCTCCTTTAAATTTTTCACGGCAGGCTCCAGCATTTTCTTGCGTTTCCTGTGGCAACGCTGAACTGGCAGATAAGGCGGCAGTGTGAACGTTCTCATTTAATTCCCAGCATGAGCTGAATAAGCCCCGTTTTTAAAACGCTGGACCAGGAGAGATCCAGCTGCCACCACCGAACTTCTCCTTTCCTGGCCAGTAGGGAAAAAAGCATCTTTTTAGCGCCTGACCGGCTCTGATTAGCTTCCAGCAGGAGTTTTATTGCTCATGTTTCTGCTTCAGGTCACAAGTTGACCTCAGTAATAAAGAAGAGAAAGGCCTCATGTGGAGCTAAAACGGAGCCGTCATTAGCCACTGTAAGGTGTTGTGGGAAACTCACTTTGCGCATCAAGCTGTTCGCATTTCTACTATGACACTTTCCAACTGCATTTTCGTCTCGTTGGCTTTTTGTCTCTTTCTCCTCTGTGTTTTGTTTTCATATGCCGGCTCTAAATCCGTCTCCCAGAAGCTCCCGACGTGTCGCCGCCGCGTCTCTGAAAATCTGAGGCAGGCTTAAGCCTCCGTCTACTCTATTGCCGCTTCCTCCCGTCTGATTCGGCTCGCTCCGTGCGGCTTAGGAAAGCCTCGGCAGATGAAGGAGAGATTGTTTTGGCTGCTTCCGTGTTGCTGACAAGGAAACACGGCGCTGAATGCAAAACAAAAAAAAAAACAGGGCCGTTTCCACAAGGCTTGCTTTGCAGACATGATATTTCTGGGTTTAGAGAGACAGACTGACATTGCCTTTGTCCTTGTCTGACATGTCTGTGAACTTGTCGACACGAAACACAGAGTGTATACCCCAAACATGAGGGTTTTTATTTTCAAATGCAATCACAAGATTGTTTCAGGGGAAAATACATGCATATTTTGTCAGTTTTCAGCCACGATCTGATGTATTTTACTAATGTTTCATAACTAGAGACTAGCAAAGAGCTTATAAGTGTGAAGAGGTGCAGCACACAAAAGCTGGCCTTGCACATTCTTATTCACATATAGACATAAACACTTCAGAATCGTGCTTCAGCACATCGAACTGATAATCTCCTTTCCCACAGACTGCTTATGAAATGGTCCAGAATGCAATGAATCTGTTTTTGAAAATCTTACTACATGCTTTAAAGTAAATGACTGTAATCCTGATCTGAACTTTTATTTTTTCTGCCTTTCATTCTCAGGATCTGCAGTTTAAATTCCAGCCCAAACTCTTAAAATGTGTATTTAAAATGTGTATTTAGGTCTACTACATTTAATCTCCAACCACTGAGGCAGTGGTTGGAGATTAAATGTAGTAGACTGATTTCTAAAGAACACATTAACCCTCCAGCCAGAAGGGAGAGCTGTTTGGTGTTGGGATATAATTTACTCACAAAAAATACTATTGAAAATCTGATATTTAATATACCTGCATAAACCACTTATAATCAGCATTCCACGAGCCGATTATCAAAACAGATTAATAAAATGAGCTCATTTTATTGCTTTAAGTCTGAAAACAATTTCCAAGTTCAGTTTATTAGCCCAATAAGTAACGTTGACTCAATGTTTTTTGCCTGACAGAAAAGTCTGTCAACTTGTGATGAACACATTTAAGGCCAACTTACTTTTAATTTAAGACTTTTTAAGGATCCACAGACACCTTGAATTTGAACGCTGCTGTCACCTGGTGACCACAGGCTCATCAGGCAAGTATAATTAGACAATAAAGTCTTCCTGCATCTTCTCGGAAGCATTCTAGTTTAAAAGTTGTGATTTAGAGAAGACTTAAAGTAAGCTAAACCTGTGAGGATTAGACTTTTCAAAATGAAACGTAGCTTAGCGTTTAACTTGTAATAACATTACATAATTAATAAACACTGCAAATGAAACCAGCTTTAGCTCCATATTTCCACCCAGGTGTTGCTCTGCCTGACCTCCTGTAATTGTCTCATTTCCTTCGTCTGTCTGTCTCTCTTCAGACCATCCGGCGACTGATAAGCGAGGTCTTCTAGCACTTTTTCCCCATTCATCACGCAGCTCCCAGGTGCTGAATGCAGGTATGCAGCGAGCAAATAAATAAATATCTGACAAGGTGACGCCTGAATAGATGAGAAATCCTGCGCCGTGTCAAGACGAGCTGCGCAGAAAATCCAATCAGGCCTCAAGTGTCAGCGAGATTAATAGCTGCTGTTATTTAGACTCGACGCGAAGGGGCCCGGCGTGCGCCGTTTGGGGCTGGTGAGTGAATGTGGGGGGGGGGAAATAGATCATATTATTCTCTCTGCAGAGACGGTGGTGGTTTTATTTAAAGGCAGTCAAACGCCAGGAACTTTGGGAAGTATAGGAGGAAAGCTCATAACCCGGTGGGCGGCTGTTAAAAGTCAGCATCCTTCTTTCATCTTTGGTGTGTATTTTATCAAAGGTGGGAGGGCAGTTACTCTTCCTCGCTGTGGCATTAAAGACAATGAATGTTAGTGGCAATGGGCCAATGTGGACAATATGACGGCCGAGGTCTTAAAGGGAGATAATCACAGGGCGCGATAAACCCAGTCAAATGAGCGACCCTGGCTTCTTTATGGCCCCAATAACAACACACTTATCTAACACCTTAAAGCACGGTTTAAAAAACGCTACCAGAGACATTTTGTTGGATTACTGAAGACCCAGAAGATTCCACATCTAATTTCTAGAAAACTCTTTCGGCTCCTTGCAAAACCATTCGTATCCGTTTAGTTTTTTTTTTCCAAATTTGTCACATTATGAGCGTTATTTTATAGTGATTATGGAAAAGTCTGAAAACTGTGACTTGCATTTGTGTTCAGGTCTTTTTCCATCCATCAAACTAAAGCTGTGCAATATATTCATCTTAATCCGACTGCAAAGGATTTGTAAAAGGTGGCAGGGAAATTAAGATCATAAAAAAGAGGGAGGAAAACACATTATTCACAAATGTCACTGCAGTCATGAAGGACTGTCACAATTATTTGCTGTTTATGTTGAACAAACCAAGCTCAAACAGCGACATTTTCCCCATCATGGCAAATCAACCTTTTCTACTGGTTGTCCCAATTTAAGAGGATTTCACAAAAATGTCAGATCGGACTGCAGGAAATGGAGGCGACTTGTCCTGATGGAATCACTAAACCTGGTCGCCACATCCAGGTTGTTGTGGGTTAAGTTTCTACAAAATGAAAGATGAAACCCCCTCTTGTTTTCATCTCATTTTTTCATTCAACTTTCTGGCCGACAGAAGCATTTTAATCGCATAATTTGTGTGACACTGAATTTAAATGTTTTTTAAATACATTTTCTGTGTATTTACTTTTTTCTGAATGTTGGTGACAAATTAAGAGGACAGCCCACAATCACTCACAGCAATTTCCTCCCCTCGTTGCCATTCAGGCGGCTGATTAAAAACAGAAAAAGACCAATGTCTGTCAGCGCTAATTACCTATGCAAATAGGCCCGGCAAAGCAATTAGACCCCCGTAAAACACACACTGTGCTTCTATCAAGCGCTGCCATTATGCAGAATAAAAAGATGGTTAAAGGCATCCAACTCTATGTCATACATTTTTGCTATGACCAGATAAAAAGTCATATTTCAGTGGATTATTTTGGAAACCACCTCAGCTGCATTTCTATCAAGAAATCGAATAGGGCTGGGCAAACATAGACTTAAAAATCAACAACTGGATTCATTTGAAGGGAGATCTGCAGGTGGTTCTCGGTAATATGACGCCTTATTCGCAGTGATGTCGCCATAAATTTGCTCAAAATGGGGGGGGAAAAAATAGATTATTCACTCGCTGTCTGCTTTTGCTGACTTTGGCAGTTTAAAACAAATTAAAACTCACAAAATTAATATCTGCAGGAAAACACTTTGGATTTATGTACATTAATAGATGATTGTAACATTTGGTGCCTTTTTTTTAGCTAGTCTGCTGAAATAATTTTTTTTTCAAAAGGTCAGGCGAGATCTGACTTATTTTTGTTCACAATGATGCTAACAACATATGGAGCTAGTCAACAGCAAAACCAGACAATGGTGACTTGTAGAGATCCAATCAGATTTAACGTCTTAGAAAAATGTTAATACATAAAAAAAAGGTAGCTTCATTCATCTAATTTATCTTTTAAATGATTTCTAGTTAGTCATACTGGACCGTAGATGTTCAAACATCCATAATGACCTTTACTTAGAAGACGATACGTTATCAGTCAATTACAACCTCATAATTAATATTAATGGTGTCCTCTATCTGTAGAGCATAGCACTCTGTGCAAAGTCTTTAATAAAACAACTTCTTTTGTTCCTGCTGAACATATCTTGATTTTCTCTCACGACTTCTGTTGACTCATTTTCTTCAGAAAGCGGTGAGGCCGAGGAGAGCGAGGACGGGGCGTGAACTTGTTTTATTTGGGCTGCGTGTTTAAAACAGATGAAGTGAGGGGAGAATCAGCACAAATATTCTTATGATTGCATCGCTTTCTCATTCTCTGAGACCAGTGGGGGAGAAGAAATTGGTTTGTCTGCGCTTGCTTTAAAGAAATACGACACACTGATGCACATTATTGATTTTTGACCTGCAAACACGGCCATTTATACATGAGCATAAAACCAGAGAGGAAAACGATGTTGGACAGAGGAGACTGATCACACTCAGTGGACTTTTGCTTTTTTTGACCCTTCTGGGACACCAGAAGGGTATTTGTAAGGTTATCCTTACAAATAATTTGTGTTTGTCACCATTCTCTACGAGTCTGATGCACGTACATTTTTAAACTATTTTTTGGAAGAAAATATTTAGCTAGTCCAGCTAGTGACACAAAAGACCTTCAGTACACACCTTAAGATCAGGGGCTTTTCTCTTGCTTCCCTCCATGAAGCGTTGACAGGAAGTGGATGAAGTCAGCCCTTACATCAGCAGTGATGTAAGGAGGATTTGGCAGCTTGAGAGCAAAACAGAAAAAAAAAATCTATTGCACTTTGCCCTCGGAGCTTTGTACCACCTACCAGAACAGAGAGGAACAAATTACCTCCTTAAAAGTGACCTTACCTGCCTCACAGTTTGCCAAATTTCTAAAAGAAAAAAAACACACACACTTTCTCTGAGCCAATTATCTTACCGGCTGTATTGACTACACTTGGAATTTATTTATTTTTCACTGTTTTGTGAAGCTGCCACACAGAGATACAAAGCAAAAGGCTAAAACAGACCAAATGTAGCAGACTAATAGCAGAACTCCAGCAACAAACGACAGAACCTTTAAATAGTTTGCTTCAACAACTGAGAATGGGTCATGTAGACAGAACGCTCCCTAAAGTGAGGCCTACAAACACACTGGGAAATCAGCAGTGATGTAGGTCAGTAAAAATCACCTGCGGTTGTTGAAAACGAACCTCAACAGTCCTGAAGACGGCTTCTTTTTTTATTTTTATTCTTCTCAGAGGGAGCGTTTTCTCAACGCTGGGGTCAGCTGAACAAAAATACTAGCGCTCCCACGTCGCCTGTCCTTTGGTGTAACCGTGACACTCTCCCACTTCTCTAATGAATGAGAAGATTAAATACTTAATGCGAGCAGAATGTCGTCCCCAAACGCAGAGCGACTTCCAAGGTCAAAGAACAACATTCATGAGTCGCTCATCTCACCTGACGCATTTACACCAGATCAAACAACAATTATATTTTTTCCCCCTATGGAGGAATATTAGCTAGGTCTTTCTTTTTCTAAAACGATGACATACCGAAGAAACGGTTCATTGAAAATAATCGTCACTCTGTCAGCTGCCATGACAGATGTCTGCACTGTGCTTGATTGAAGCTGAACAATTCACCTGCTGACTTTTAAATTCGCACTTGAATCTGGTAGAACAGACCCAAGGCCACACATTGAATAAGAATCTTAGCAAGAAAATCAGGTGGTAATCATCTATGAACTGCATTTATGATCAGGATTTTTTATCTCTTCAATTCAGAGAACAAAACAGTCATAATAAAAGCAAACTGAATTCAGAAGGAGCTGCTAATAGTAAACTAGTAAACTAGATGCTTGTTTGTATATTAATAGGCTGTGTAATTAGAAAGTTCACACACGAAAGTATCAATCAAGTAATGGCCATCAAAAACAAGTAGAGAAAGCAAAGTTTTTAACATCAATGCAAATGTATCACATTCGTCAAATAAGGAGGTGGAAGTCAGGAGAAATGTTGTCTGAGAACGTTAGCTTGGAGATCTACCCTATCGGCACTCTACACACAGATTTAAGAGCTCATTAGCTCTAGCAGAATTCAGTTACATGTGATTTCTGCTCCAGTTTTGATCAGCATTGTTTCCTACTCTTTGCTCTGTTTTAAGTGCATTACCAAAATATTTTCTATCAACAAGCCATCTTACGGTAGTGTAAAACATGTCGTTAGTGAATGAAAGTAGCTAAAAGTCTCACTTTCAAACATATTAACTGCAGTTCTTTCACTCGTGAGGGTTAGAACTTGTTAGGATGCTATTTTAAGAAAATTTGTCACAGAATGACGAGCCCTAAATATCTGTGTAAGCTAATGCTAATGTTGGTATGGAAGTTAAAATACTTATTTTCACAACTTATTCAGTTGGCTTAAACACTGAGGAAATACAAATTGCTGTTGTAGCTACTAATGGAAATCAATTCTAAATTAAACATAAAATGATTTAGGGATGCTAGAATATGTTTATATAGACGGAACACAACTAAAAACCAAGAAGAAACAATAGATTTTCTTACCTAAAAAACTTTATATTCAGCAACGTCACATGCAGTCACTTTGAAGATAAGTTGCCAAATCCACCAGAGCCATTTGTTGCTGTGTTGGCATGAATTTTGTCGTGACCTCTTCGCCTCAGCTTTGGGTTGCTGCCTCCAGTCATATTGTTAGTCCTAAAGCAAAAATTGTTCCAAAGACAGATTGTTTTGAGTGTAAAGAAATCCACTTCTATTTACCTTAACAAATGATTTTCTTTATGGTGAGATTATTGTTGTACAGACTACGTCTTCAAAACCTACCACAACAGAAATGTCTAGAACAGAAGACACATTAAGCCAATCCTGAACCACATACAAAGTCTGAGGTGTCTTAGGGAAACGTGACTGATCGTTGGCTCAGCGGTACTAACAGTTTCAAGAGTCCCACCTGCCTAGGAAAGCAATGGACAGCTGAGGAACTACTTTCTTAGATCGTCACAGTCTATCAGTTTAAATCAATATCTAACTTACATTCAGGACGCCAGGTTCTCATTGTCCCTGTGGCAACAATTACTTAGTTACAGCGGCGATAACAATGATTGCTGTAATAAAAGCCATTACCATGTGTCACCATCGAAAAATTATGTTCTTTTGGAGCCAACGTCCACTTTCCAGTCTAAGGCAAAGAAATCCTGTTACTTTGGTTCTTTGTGTCAGAGCATGTTTGAGCGCAACACAGTGAAAATGAGTGCGACCTCGACACGTTTTAATGTTGTTCTTGATGCACATGCTCTGCCATGTTAACGCATGAGTGGAACAAAACGCACAGAAAGATTAAACGCAAAGCTAATCAGAAGCAAACGTCATTTTTGGTTGCAGCCATGTTTAATTCCGTTCCCGTCACTGCGTCAGCCATTCTGTTTTCCCCCAAAGGTCAGGATTGTATTTCCAGAAATGATTTATTTTCGCCAGTGAAGTGGACACTTGAACAGATCGGTTGACAACAGGAAAATCATTTAGTCTGATTGAACCGAGGCTCATCCACAGATCAAAAATGAAACGTATCTTTTCTCCTGCCGACCAACCAGGATGTCTGAACGCTCACTGTGTTTTCACCCTCCTTTTTTTTCAGAAAAAAACCACCTTAACCTAATCTAAACTTTTTTCTTTAGGTGAAATTAAGGAAGTTATTTTAAATTTTGCTGTTTCCATTAACTTTTTCATGTACAGGTTTTAGGGTCAGGGGAAAGGGCAGCTAAGATCCCTGCAGACCCCACACATTCTGGACACAAGCTGGTTGGACTTTTACCTCCAGGTTTGCACTACAGAGCGCTATTTGAAAAAACAAGATGTCATAAATGCATTTTTACACTATTGTTCATTTCTTCTTTTTTTAAAAAAAAAAACAGGCTGTATACAATTTTTTCACAAAACCTTTTCTTTTTCTTTTTATATATTTATATTTAAAATGTTTTCATTGAGAGAGAGCAAAGTGAAGCTGAAGTCTACTTCCATTTCTGTGTGCATAAACTTAACGAATAAAGCTGATTCTGTTTAAGTCTACACATAGCCATAATGTACATCACTGTTTTGTTCAGGTGTAGAGGTTTGAGTGTTTTAACACTACCCTGAGTTTGTGCTTTAATTCAAATGTGCACACGCCACCAAAACGTCCAGAAGTAATTTTTCAATTGTGGCTGCACAAAATTATTCCAAGGCCCATTTGCAGCCGCTGAACCATGAACAAACCACTTTTACTCATTTTTCAGGGGTAATATTGCTATAACATGAGCAAACAGCCAAAACAGCTTTTGTACATTTTTAACTAAAAGCTGAGATAAAAGTGGTGTGTGTACTTATCTGCATATTTGTCTTGTAGTGGCAACAGGAAATGACATGCATATAAATCTAAAGCATTAAGCATTTGAGTTTTACTAGAAGAACTATAGTGAATCTATGTACATTCACCGGAGACAATGTTTCTAACAGGAAGATCATTGGTGGCGCACCGCCTCCTACCTTCATTTCCTGTGGAAATTATCAACCTGTCCAAACAGGACTACAGTTTGTGTCCATAAAATAACCACGATGGTGGTGTTTAAGTTTACAGTTTGAACTCAAAGTTCAATTTATTATTGAGTTCGTCTCAAACTAGCCGCTAGCTTTAGCTTCCCTTTAAATGACATTGCTTACTATTTCCACATTGAAAACAGAGGAGCCAGTCAGCCTCCAGGGCCCGTTTCCATCAATCAGAATCACATCGACATTACAAGTCGCAAAGTCAAACAGTGTCCCTTCACTGAACGAATTGGCAGTCGAAGCAGACAGATGAGATCGCATCTCAGGAATGCTAATTCACTGGGAGGCTGGATCTGGAGTGGTCGTGATTAAAGACTCAATTTCCCAGAGGTCAGTGTGGTGTGATCACATATTACCGCTAACTGATGGAGTGTCTCTGACACCTGCACTCTTGACGGCGCGGCTGTCACGAGCGGCGGCATCACACCACCTGTGGAAGCGCGCTGCCTGATGGGAGTCCTGTCACACATTAAGTCGCTGAGTTCTTAAGCAGTTGTGTTATTCTATCGTGCTCCTCCGTCATGCCGTTGTTTATGTAAAAGCGTGAGGGAGAGCGGCTGCTGTTCGAGCGGCTTAGCCCTGAAATGCTGCCATCCAGCATTATCTTCACACAGCAGAAAGCCGCGCCGTGCCTCACCCCAACGAGCGGACGGCTTTATAAAGTGGCGCCTTGTATTGCAGCTCTGTCGCTACAATGTCGGCATTGAAATGCAATTATTTTGAATGTGTATCTCAGTTAACCAGCGTCTTTCTGAAGCAGTCAGCTGTCATTACTACAGCAAGCTTCCCTGTAACAGTTACAATTAAGAAAAAATTGTCCATCATGAAACAGTTGAATTTTTTTTTTAAGTGAGATTAGCGTATTAGGATTTACTACAAATAGAGTGAAATATCTCAAGCTTTTATTTCTTGTCATTTTGATGATTATGGCTCCCATAATGAAAACGCAAAATTCAGTCTCAGAAAATTTTAATAGTAGCTACCCATTTTAATTCATAAAAATTGGTGTTATACATATATGTGAATATGTAATGAAGTGCAGCAAATTTGCTGACGGTTGAGCAAAGATAGGATGGGTTTGAACCCGTTTGTTTAGCTTTTAGAAATGTACTTTGTGTTGCTCCGTCTTCTTCTGCCAATCATTCTGTTCATTATTATTATTATTATTATTATTATTATTTCCATCATGTTTCGCTGCTCATTCATGCCAAATCAGGGCTAGGGGATTTGCATCTGATATAAATTCACATGAAATTGGAAAAAATAAAAAACTGAAGGTCAAAAACAAATTTAGAACAGAATAACAATCTTCAGCTTGGAAAAATAAGGTGAATCCCTGGTAGAAAAAAAAACAATTGACTAGGAAACGATACATTTAAAAGTAAAATAATGAAATAGCGAAAACAAGCAAAAAAATCCTTTCCTATTGTCATTAAATTTTTGTGTTTTTTAAACAAACAAAATGGCCGTGATTTAGCTCCATAATTCTGCAACTAAGGAAAAACGTCAAATATGTAGGCCACTTTTAAACGCGTCTCCCTGAGATTCAGGGTTATTCTATGAACAAGTGACAGCTTTACATGTGGAAAACACTGAAGTTAGTATCTGACTCAGCTTCCACTTCAAAGCTAACTTCAGCTCATTAAGACAACGACAGCCGCTCGCTGTATAAGCTGCATATTAAGAAAAAATTTTAAATGCTTAACTCTCAAAACACTTTGAAAAAATCAACTAGAAAGCCGAAAGGAAAATCTGAGTATGAGTTTTTCAAATATTTACTATAAAATTAGATAATCATGGCGCAGCTTTACGGAGGCTGTCACTGGAGGTCGACGGAAAAGCCGCGTCAGAGAGAGTGTGCGTTTCCTTAAAATCATGATACAACATTCTTCCACGCGTATGAACATATGAATATAGATGTAACATGGGAAATATGAATGTTTTATACACCTCAACTCGGTACTTACCTCTTTTGTGTGGAGTCCGAAGAGGTGAAGTACACAGCTGAAGGACAAGGTCAATCAAATTAGTGGTAAACTGTGGGAGGCGTATCTTGCTTCATTTTCTTTCTGTGTATGCATTTTTATTTTGTCTTTCACTTTCAAAACACAACAAACGAGGAAAGTCGTGGCTACACATAACTGCTATTTTTATGTAGATTGTCTTTTATAAAAGATAAAGTTTACCTTACAGCAGCTACCTGTCCCTACCCTTACCAGTAGGTGGCGCCCTACACAATTGTATTTTTGGTCTGCGCCACCTTGAGAGTACGGATGATTAGAGTCCCTAAACAAACAAGAATTCTGACTTGAAAACCATAACCCTGAGGCTAAATCAGAAAGATAAAAACATTTTCTCTGCATTTCACTTCATCTGTAGTAGATGAAGTGAAATGCAGCTTTTTTTTATATCTTCTATGTGGTTCAGTTTAAAATCTTCTGACAGGAAGTCAAAATGACTACCAACCACACAAGTTTTGGATGTGTTGTAGTTGGCTTTAGTTGGTGTGACAAATCTCATTGACAAATCTTTTTCGATGCATGATTCCTATTATTTCAGCTGTAATCCAGTCATGTCCTTAAATCAGTCAGTATTTACTCTTTAACACTGTCAGTCTTTTTCATCATGTTTTGCTTTTTTCTTTTAACCAGAACTGCATATTTCTTTCTTTTTTTTTTTTTTACCTTGGACGTAGTGCACATAAGCTGTGATGGGAATACGTTAAGCTAAAATAGCAAAGGTGAAAAGAAGAAAAGGAGTAAATGGTTTCCTGTTGGTGCTCAGAAAGGAGCCTAAACCTAGCTGACTTTTCAATGTGACATGTAGGTTTCTTTATCAAAGCGTTCACTAAAGCAAAACTGAAAAATAGAGGAATTATATTCTGGTTGGAATTATGTTCTGTACTGTAAGAAAGCTAAAGTGCATCAAGCAATCTAACACTCAATTATGTATTCACGCTTTTCTGCATAACATCCTTTAAAGTAGCTGAATTAGAAGTTAACGGTGTGTTACTGGAAACCTCATGGATGATGGTGTGGATGAATCTGGCACAAATCTTAAGTAACATAAAAGGGACTGCTATGGTTTAAAGTATCTTTAATAGCTCACAGATTTTCTGCTAAATCTGTGAGCAGGAAGCAGTGGCAACAGATCTGAAGAGGCCCCTGACTGAAGAGACTGTTGCTGTGTGATGGCAAAAATGATATTCTGCAGGAACATGTCCTGGATGACACCAATTGTTGGCGAACACTGCTGATCCACCTCATTTGCTTTTGCCTCTCTTCTTTAAATCTCTGTGTGGCTGAATGGCAGGTATTGAGCTTTTGAGATGATAATAACCTGCTCCTTGCTAAAAAAAAAAAAAAACTAAAAAAAAACTGAAGACATCTTGTTACCATGGTTATGAATAATGCTAATTGTCCAAAGGTGAAAACAAAAGAGAAAAAAAATCCTGCCAGCTGCACAGCATCCAAAATCAGAATGAATAATTATTCAAACGTGTAAAAAAAATTTGTTAATTTTTATTTATAATATAAATTAACAAAAATCTACAAAAAAACAAATCGCAACCAATGTAACAGAGCTACTCCAACATCATGCCACGATGAGAGCCACATTTCTAGAGAATTCTCAAAGTTCCAGAGAACTTTGAAAAGAAGAAAAATCAGCTGGGAGCATCACTTCTAATTTCCTGAAAAATCCAATATGGCCGCCCACCCCATTAGAGTCTAAAGATAGCAGGAATAATGAGCTGTTTATTTGCACAGGACTGTCATCTGCTTTTTAACATGCTGTTTATTGCTGAATTCGCCAATAGTCTGGTCACTGAGGGCAATAATGAGCAAAACACAGATGAGCAAAACACACCGATTCCATGAATTTGGGAACGTCGTAACAAGAACTGACTGTTCCGGTAAAAGTAATGACAGAGACGTAGAGAAAAACAGTTGTGTTTAAAAAAAGATTAATAATTAAGTATTAGTACAAAAATAATGATTTCTTCAACATTTTAAAAGGTAAGCAATGAGTTATGTAAAAACTCGATAATGATATCCTCAAAACTCCACACCCCATTAGTGAATAAAAAGCTGATTTGGGGGGGCAATAGCTCACAGTTGGCAAACAATTGAAACAAGAACAGTAACATGCCTTGTAAATTATTGAACAGGTTACTAAATGTGTCAAAAAGTGAATTTTAGAAACAAAGAAGGTAAAAATAAACAACTGAATTGTAGATTAGATTTTTTGCTATTACCACAGCTTTGTTTTCACACACACACACACAAATGTCCCCAGTGAATTATAACCCTCAAGTCTGGACATGTGGTTTACATTTTTAAATTCAAAAAGCTTAAAAATACATCACAATTTAAACAAACCTGCTTAAGCTAACCGCTTTAGCACTGTTAGCTAAAGAGTTAATGGGAACTTGAGTTGTAAAACTACACCACCTAGTGTCTATCATGATAATAAATGCTTTAGAAGTTTGCTAGCACATTTGCTAACTGCTAAACCATTTTACTCCAGTTCTAAAGTCCCTACACTGGCTCCCTGTAGCTCAGGGAATGACTTTAAAATACTGTTGCTAGTTTATAAATCACTGAACAGCTTAGCACCACAATACATTACAGATCTGCAGCTTTCCAGCCTTCCAGAACCTCTCAGGTCTTCTGGTTCTGTTCTGCTTTGCATCCCCAGAACCAGAACCAAATTAGGAGAAGCACCATTCAGTGTCTATGCACCACAAATCTGGAACAAACTTCCAGAAAACTGCAAAACTGCTAAAACACAGAGTGCCTTTAAATCTAGACTAAACTTAGAATTGCCTTTTTTTGTGTAATCAATTAAGATTTTAACAATGGCACTTGATTAAATTCGATTGTTGATTCTAGGTTCATAAAGGTAAAAGCTTTATTTCAGTATCAAACAAATACATAATAAATGAAAAACAAAACAAAACACGTAGGCTGGTTTTATGTCATTGATTTTAACCATTCTGGTTAACAGTCAGAAGCTCCCAGAAACAGCTAAAGCTAAAGGTGATGCACTTGTTTTTGTAGTTGCTATACAGGAAATTTAAATCTTCTTACATTCAAATAACTTTCAATATCATCCATCACAAATCTGTCAAGTTATGTTTATGAAACAAAAGTAAAATGTTTTTTAAAAATCCTAACACAGAAATAGATTGAAAGGATACACTGACTCACACTAAAATGCAAAAAACAAATATATTCTTCCATTACAAATTAATCACTGAGTTGACAAAGCGTGAAGTAAATCAAAATTCAAATTAAATCCAAGTTCTAATGTAAAAACGTAATTTCCTGCACTACAGCTAGCAACTAATTCAGAACAGTACATTTTGTACAATTGCATAGCCATAAGAAACAAACACCTGAGCAGCAAAAAGCACATCTCTTGATTTCCCTTCTCTGAAATCCCCATCTTCTTCTCCTCTAGATACCATCATAAAAATAAATACCGCAACAATTGGCTTTTCCATCCTTTTTGTTTACTTGATGTCAAGCTAGGCATGCTTTCAGTCCTTATCTCCGAGAGAGCGCTTCCCGCTGCGCCTGCGACCAGTTAACTGATCGGCGCCCCCGTCGTCACCAGCTTGTAGTAGGCCCCGTTCAAGGCCATGAGCTGGTCGTGCGTCCCCTTCTCGATCACAAAGCCCCTGGACATGACAGCGATGATGTCCGAGTTCTGAATGGTGGAGAGGCGATGAGCGATGACGATGCACGTCCGTCCCTCTCTGGCTTTGTCCAGGGCTTCCTGCACGGTCTGTAATTACCACCGAAATGCACACACATGTAAATACAAATGCATTGATGTGTGTGAAAATGCATGCACACACGCACGCACACGCACACACACGCACACTCACACGTACGGGCAGGATCCATTATCTAATCTCCCACAAAGCAGACAAAACCATCACAATTATAGCAATTTCACAATCATGTGTTGATTACTATCATTAGAATGTTCCAGTGGAGCGGTCTCTCTGCTGCTCAGCATGGTTCAACCCTTTGAGATGGAAAAGCTGCTGCAAAGGCCCACAGATAATATTCATGTTAGAGAGGCTCCACCAGAGGGTTGGGATGTACTGTAAGCAGCTTGGGATAATAATAGACATGATGAATGATGTTAACGATGATAATAATTAACTGCCTGCCCTTTTTGCTTGTGGTGCCCAGAGAACAGTGAGCCAGCTGTGCCGCGCTGGCGGGAGACGGAGCCCCTCGGTTTACCGAAGCCCTACCTTTTCGCTTTCCGTGTCCAAGGCCGAGGTGGCCTCGTCCAGCAGCAGGATCTTGGGGTCACGTATGATCGCCCTGGCGATGGCGATGCGCTGTTTCTGACCACGAGAGAGCTGAGAACCCTGGGAGCCCACATTGGTGTCGTATTTCTGTGGAATGAGGAGGAGACAAGAACTCCCTTTACGCAAAAGGCCTTTGCTGTAATCAATGGTCAGCTGAGCTACTGTTGCCTTTTAATTCTCTGAAGTCAGTCCGAGCATTCTCTTCTAACCTCTGACATCAGCAAGACATTTCAGACGCAAAACCTCCACTTATGAAATACCAAGACCAGTGTGTCTGTCGCTAACACACACCACAGTGGAAGTCACTTAAATACCCTTTCTTCTTCATTCTGCCTTGTGCTTGGCATGTGTTCATCTAGCAATCTACCCAACTAAAGTGGGTGGTGAATATTAGTACAGAGTTTTGATAATCTAGTTTTTAAGCTACAGAGTAAGTCTCCAAGAAATGACTTTGTGTTGTAGAAGAAACTACCTGCACCCATTGAGTTGCTAAAAGAATATAAACATGGAAAAGACTATGGTATAAACTGTTTTCAGTTGTCAGTTAGCTGGAAAAGGAGCCAACGGTTCTGAAATGAATTATCAGAGCATTGTGACTCTAAAGCTTAGTTTTATGTACTGTTTTTGAAACCTGACATGGTGGCATGACTAACTAAGGAATTTGTTGCTTTCTTGCAACATTAGTGTCTAGGATTTGAATCTTATCTGGTATAGTATAGTGCTGTACTTAATGGAAAGACTTGGGTCTTCTTTCTACGCAGTAAAAAGTTCATTGCAAAGAAGTTAACTTTGCATATGTTTTGCGCAACGAGTTCCTAATACCATTCACTGCTAACCACTTTCCTGAACACCCATTACCTCAACCCCATCATTCACCGAAGCACATCCACTGAAAATCTACAGTACCTCTGGGAGCGACATCACAAAGTCATGAAGCTGGGCCTTCTTGGCGGCCGAGATGACTTCGTTCATGCCGATTTCCCGCAAGTTGTCGCCGTACTTAATGTTCTCCGCAATGCTGCAGTCAAACAGAACGGGCTCTTGGGAAACGATGCCGATCTTGGAACGAAGGAAGGGCACGTTGACGCGGGTTGATTCATGGCCGTCAATCAGCTGCAGGAAGGAAATAGATTTTGCCATTAGTAGAAAGTGATCTAATGATTGTGGACTGGGAATACAATCCCCATAATGAGCTATCATCGCACTATCTCTACTGTAATTTTGCTCCCGTCTACGCAGAGGTGATTCTGTCCTCTTTGAATATCAGACGGACAATTAAGGCGACATGCTTTCAAAACCGTTTCCGTCGCAATTAAGACCATTTGATTCTTGGCAGAGATTCCTACCTGGCACAAAGACAGCCCACTCGAACAAGGACTACAGATTTTAAAGAGGATTCACTCAGCATTTCTCACTGGATGGACTGAAGTAACATGGAACACATCCATCAACACACATGCGCTGAAAGTCTAGCAATTATTCCTTGATATGAAACATCAAGAGTTATTTCCAGTTATGATGAGCCTCATTAGAGTGATCATACATAACGTTTAGCCGTCTGAAAGTTCAAAATGTGGCATTTAAAAAAGGTCAGCAATAGCTGTGCTAGTAAAGTGGTGGCAGGTTAACACGTGAGAAAATGTGGAAAGGTTTCATGGCTGTGAATACCTCTGGAGGCAGTGTACCCTCAATGAAACTGGCTGACAGTCAGTAGTCGGATGTTGCTGGTTTTCCTCACCACTTTTCCATGATCCGGGTCGTAGAACCTCTCCAACAGCTGGACGCTGGTGCTCTTCCCACAGCCGCTGCTGCCCACAAAGGCTAACGTCTGACCGGGCTTCACCGAGACGTTCAAGCCGTTCAGGACCTGGATGTCGGGCCTGGTGGGGTAGGTGAACTTACACTCGATGAAGTCAAGATTCCCTTGGAAGTTATCCTAAAAAAAAAAACACGACAGAAAGTGAAAACGGAGCCCAAAGATTATGTTTTATAAAGTGACTTTTTTTTTTGTCTCCTCCTTTTCAACAAACCCACACACTTCTTTCCTTTGATCTAAAACAAACTGTAGATGATAAGACTTGCATCTAGTCTGCCTGCTTTTGCTGTCTCAGTGGGGAATGTGGCAGGATGAGACACTGACCAATAACGTGCCTCCGTACCCATTTTTCTCCCCTGTTGCTGTAGACGCTGATTGAAGGCACGCGGTCCAGCAGCTGGAAGAAGCGCGCCGCTGAAATCTTGGCCTTGGCGTAATCCGGAGTGTAAGACGAGGCTCTGCCTAAAGCGGTGCCGCTGGTGACGATGGCTGAGATCACCCTGAAACAAACGGCGATATGTTGCGATCTCTCTTCATGTAAGCCTTATCTCGGGTGACATTTTTCATAGATCTGTCATCTTTTTTTCTTTTTTTCTTTTATCAGTGACTCAGACTCCTAACATGACAAGTATTTTTCTGATAGCTTGTGACTGAAAATATAAGAGCATATAAATTCAACACCTTCCAAAGGAGTTCATAGTTCATACATCATAATTTTCAACCTTTTTAAAGAGATTTAATCAACACAATGTCATTCATAATTATGAATGAAGAAAGATGAATGTATTTATCTTGAGTCAATACTTTGCACTCTGACTTTTTTCGGTATGTCAGCAAGAAATCAAACAGTTATCCATCTATGGAAAAATAATTAAAGATTAGCCAGACATCCACTAAAATCCATTTGTTAATTTTAGATTTGGACTTTGACTAAGCCATTCTAACATGTGCAAGCTTTAATCTAAACCCTTATATTATTTCACCTGGAAGACGAAACTCTTTTGGTGCCCTTGAGTATTGTCAATAAAAATCCTTAAATATAAATACAGCTCACCTGGTATGGGCCCATAAGTTTTATATAAAGTATGATGTTTGTGTGTTGTTGTTTTTTAAATCCATTTTATTTATTACTTTTAGTTATTTTGTGTATTTTATGGATATTTAAAACGTCTCCCAGTGTTACTTACAAAATTAAAGCTTATTGATATTTGGAGGTCACCACACTTTGGTATCCTATTCCCACCTGAACACCAAGCTGAAATGGAGTCCTTCTTGTTCCACCAGGTAGCCTCCGAACCTGAAGGACGCACCATTTGTCAAGAAGACCACGCACTGCGCGAAGCCGTAACAAGCGCCGTAGACGTTCGCCTTCTTCAAGGCCGCTTGATACGGCGCGGTCAAGTGCGCCTCGTACATCTCCACGAAGCTCCGCTCCTTCCCCAGGCCGGCGATGGTGCGAATGTTGTTCAAGGCCTCGCCCGAAATCTGCAAACAAAAAAAAAAAAGAGCGAGACAGGAGAGTCGAGAGATTAAAGGACAGATAGAGCAGAGAAGATGTTTCTAATTTGCGTGTCTTTTAATATGTGAGGGAAAGTAAGATCTAGATAAAGCAGTGGCTCGGTTCTTATCTGTTTCCTCTCCTATTGAGACCGCAGTAAGCCAATTTTCCCCCCCACAGGGATCATTAAATTTTCATCTAATCCACTTTACTTGGATGGGGTGGGGTTTGCTGCACTGGTATAATTAACATGGCACAAAGAAAGTTCACAGTAAATTGACTTTTGAACACTTTTTTTGAACTTTCTGTCTCTTACTGTATTGTTTTGTTTTGTTTTTTTACTCTGTGCCCTTCAAGCACATTAAGTTTTAGGCTTGGGTGGCTCAGGCTCAAGCTGAGGAAACACTTTTTCTGCTCTCAAGTGAGAGACATATTTTTTTTATATATAAAGAGGCTCCAACATGGAGCTTAAAATAGACAATCCTGTCAAGTCTTCTCTTATCAGCCGACTGTGGGTTAGACAGCAGATGTCAGCCGACACCTTTAAGGTTACGAAGGTTGTTGTGCTGATACTGTTGACTTGTCATTTACTATCTGAATGATGACATTTTCAGACTATTCTGACAAATAGGTTCCAATTACATGTGAAAAACTGTGTTTTGTGTGATTTTTTTTATTATTATTATTTTGACCTGCCCGGCTGACTCCATGGCCTGCTTGTCCTGCTTGGCGAAACCTGTGAGCATTTTGGCCTGGAAGCCGCCGGAGAGCGCGATGAAGGGCAGGAAGCAGAGGATGAGCAGCGTGAGCTTCCAGCTGAAGTAGAAGGACATGATGACGGCCACGCCGATGTTGGTCAGGGAGTTGACGATCATGCCGATCTGGGAGCCTGTGGCCTGTAGAGGAATCCAGAGAGGTTAGAATTACAAACTCAAACTATACAAATCATTAGGGCTGAAACCATTAACTAGAATAATCGTGATTAATCGATTACTGAATTAATCGTCAACTAATTTTATAAATAATTAATTGTTAAATAGAATGCACAGATAAAAAAAGGGCATTTGCTGAAAAAAACATATACAAAGCAGTAATTAAGTCAAAGGTGTATATTTTATATATATATA
>NW_006800114.1:1120807-1158513 GCF_000485575.1 Poecilia formosa
TTCATTTAAATGAATTATTTGCATTTTTTAAATGTATTTCTAACATTGTTTTTAAAATAGGACTTTAGTGGTTAAATGAAAAATCTGAAGAATGTATCAATTTTCCTGTGCGCTTTATCGTCAGAATAATCGATCACTGAAGTAATCATTAGTTTCGAGGCTTTAACTAACCCCTTGCACTTGCGAGGCGTCGGTCGCCAGGCGTGTGGTCAGAGCTCCGGGGCTGTTCCTGTGGTCATCAAACCAACCGATTTCCTGGCCCAGCATGGCCTGAAACCCAATTCGTCGCAACCTGCGGGTCAGCAGCTCTCCGGACTTGGCAAACGCGTAACCCTGCAGACACACGCAGACAGGAATGGTTTTCATTAAATCTAAAATGCCGTCACGCGAACACAGTGTAACATCTCTATTCTGACTTATGAACTCCCGGGACTCGATATTCCCCTCCTAAGGAAATGAGGTGAAGCTTTTTTTTTTATTATTCGATACAGGTATTCATTTATCAACGTGAGAGTGTTCTGTTCTGACTTCTTGTGCTCTCTTTAAGACAGCAGAAGAAAAAAAACAGTGAAGCAATCGGTCTTGTCGGAGCTAACTGCTGCTCTACCTGCAGCATCTGGGTGAAGAAGGAGACGACTCCAACCATGACAAAGAACACGCAGATTCCATTAATCTCCCTCCTCTGAGCGTCGGGGTCTGTCACCGAGAAGGTCTGCAAACATGCAGCACAAAGACACAGAAGAAGAAGGAGAAATATTCAATATGGACCCTCATGTCCACATGTGAATAGTCTAGGAAATATATTTGAAAGTTTTCAAGTGTTTTCTAGTGTTTATTTTATATTACTATTAGAGCTCGACACAAAGTAGTGCATAACAGTGAAAAAAGAGGAAAATAATATATTGTTTTAATTTTTTTTACATGTATTAATCTAAAAAGTGTGGCGTTTAATTCAGCCCTCAGACATTCTCTCTCCCAGGTTTGCACTTCTCAATTTTGCCATGTATGTCTTCTTTGCAAAATGGCTGAATCTAGATCAGTTTGGACTTTGACTGGTCCATTCCAACACATGAATACCCTCTGATCTACTTCTAAGTTAAACTTTAGGGACTTTGGAACTTGAATCTCACATCTCTCTCAGATCTTCAGCAACCTAAAACAGACTTTCCTCCAACTATCATCCTATATTTGGCTCCGTTCATCTTATCAACTCTGATTTTCTCTCCTAAGCCATTTCTTGTGACATTTGAAAAGGGGCAAAAATAAAAGGCACGCCACACTTTTTTAGATTTCCAACTACTTTGTGTTGGTCTTTCACACAAAACGTCCCCCCCAAAAAACACACTGAAATCTGTTATTTTAACAAGACAAACTGTAAAGATGTTCCACGATGAAAAACAACTTTGGCCGTCGCTGGTTTTCCCTCAGATCTTACCGCCAGGATTTGACTGAACAGCAGCGAGTAAACTGGGTTAACGCCTCCGTTGACTGCAGCTCCCAGAGATCCAAACACCATGTAGGGCCACTCTGGAGCGTTGTACTTTAGAATCCTGGCAACCGGAGCAGGTTCCACCAGCTCCTCTTCCTTCTCCTCCTCCGGCGTGGATTTCTGAAGGTACAGGCAGGTTAGCTGTGCTGACTGATTAAAGACGGCGAGGCTAAAAATAGACATTGCAACCCACCTTGTATTTGTCTTCTTGAGACATAGAGTAGGCTCTGGGGCCGAGGTCTCCAACGACGGGAACCGAGGAGTCCGGGATCAGGTTGGAGAGCTGGGACCGGGAGCGCTGGCGGATCGAAGCTCTGCTCAAAACAAATCGTCTCAGACGTCCTTCGCTTATTGCACGCTTACATATTCAGGTGTTTTCGTACAATGTAACCACTCAGCACTGTTGTAGTAATTGAACTTATTAATGGGAACCTTTCAGCCTCTCTCTCTGTCCTCTCGCCGCAATATTTAAGCGGCTCTGGATGACAGCGTAAGCTAAACGTTCTAAATGTCGAAGGGAATATAAAAGGTAATTAACTAAATTACGGTGACGGTGATTGCTGTGGCACAGTCGATTTCAGCTGTAAAAAGACAGCTGGAGCAGTCCTATTTAGATGCACATTTAAAGCTGAGTAAATGAATGCGAAACCCGAAGTGAGTGAAAGAGCAATTAATGTAGACAGTGTTCGGACAATACCTTAAACTGGCGCGATAGCTGCCCGCTCTGGATAGATTTAACCTCTCTGGCTCTGGCTCGCCACCCTCAGCCACTAATAGAAGACAGGAGAAAGGAAAGTGATTCGTTTCACATAGTTCTCTGATCAGCTATTCCTTTATAAATACTGAGACTAGAAGAAGAGTACAAGCAGTATCTACTATGTGTGTGGGTGTGAGTTCAGCAGACAGCGTCTGAGCACGGAGATAAAAGTCGAAGGGACAGTAACTTGCTTGAACTGGATTAAAAAAAAAACATATCTCTTTAATAAAGTAACAATCCTAAAAGCTTAAATGGAAAGAAACTGGACATATTTTGGTGCATTATTAAAAAGTCATCTTTGGTTCTGGGCGGGACATGTGAGGCTAAAATTTGCAATCAGAACAATGTATCAATTTTTGAGAACAATCTTCGATTTTTCTCACAAGCTATACAATCTTACCTTCAGTGGATCAGTTCGCCACTAACAGGGCTGTCAATGTCACTAATGGAGCAGTCAAGGTCATCAATGAAGATATTAAGGTCACTAATAGGGGACTGCAAAGTCACCATTTAGTTCGTGAAGGTCATTACTATGGTCAACAAGGTCACCAAAGGGCCTTTTAAGGTCATTAATAGGGTCATCAAGTTGATTAATTGGGTAGTTAGGGTGACCAATTGGTCCTTTAGGGTCATTAATGTGTCCATTGAAGTTAATTATAGGTCCATTAATGTCATTAATGGGGTTATCATGGTCATTAATTGGTGAGGTAAGGTCACAAATCGGGCAAATAAGCTTACTAATGGGTCCATTAAGGTTATTAACGTGCTTATTAAGGTTACCAATAGGTTCGTTAAGGTTATTAACTGGGCCATCAAGTTCACTAGTAGGGCCGTTAAGGCCACTAATGGAGCTGTTAGCATGCTAACACAGAACATGTCGAAGTCAACTCATTTGCTCAAGGGGAATTTGCATAACTCTGCAACAGTTTGTGTTATCAGAAAAATGTCAATATAATTTTGAAAGCAAAGAAATTGTGTACTATTGTTGTAGGTTCTGGCTTTGAAAGAAAGACTTCCTCAATATTTGGCAGCTGACGAGGCCAGATTTATTTAAAGTGCTAGACTCACTTTGCCGGGCCTTCTCATTCAAAGCCTTGTCTCCCTGGCTCTGCAGGGTGACAAGAGTGAAGTACACCCCCTTCCTCTCCAGCAGTTCATTATGTTTGCCCCTCTCCACAGCCTGGCCACGCTCGAAGCCAACAATGACGTCTGCGTTCTTTATGGTGGACAGTCGGTGAGCAATAGAGATGGTGGTGCGTCCCATGCGTACCTGTAAGAAAGCCCAAAGCATTTCAGATTTCACGACTGTAACTGGGTTACCTGGAAACAGAATGCATGCCCAAGACATACATACTTTATCCAGAGCTTCCTGAACGATGGCTTCACTCTCGTTGTCCAGAGCAGAAGTCGCCATGTCCAGCAGTAAGATACGAGGGTTCCTGACCAAAGCCCGAGCGATGGCTATCCTCTGTTTCTGCCCTCCGCTCATCTGACCCCCACCCTCGCCCACCAATGTGTCAAATTTCTGCAGGATTTAAGAAAAGAAAAGAAAATTGTACTTTTCAAAGTACAATAACAGCCAGTTATTTGCTCGTACTTTTTCCACATTGTGTTTGACGATCTGGAACAATAAAGATGCAAAAACAAAAATCCCCCAACAAAAACAACAAATCTTTAACTTGGATGTTTCTCATCCTCTTTCTCTCTCTGTGTGTCAAACCTGTGGGAGGTCCATGATGAAGTTGTACGCATTCGCCTCCTTCGCAGCGGTGATGATGTCCGCCATGGAGACCCCGGGTCGACCGTAGCGAATGTTCTCCGCGATGGTGGTGGCAAACAGAACAGGTTCCTGCTCCACTATGCCAATGAGAGAGCGCAGCCATTGGATGTTCAGGCCTTTGATGTCGTGACCGTCCAGCGTCACCTAAGACAAAGGGGACAGTGAGCAGAAGCCGATGCTAAACTTGATGGATGATGCTATTAAAGCAGCGTGCCACGCGAAGGCCCCCCCCAGCCCTTTTTTTTCTTCTTTCTTTGCAACAATGGTAGTTTGAAACGAAAAGGCTGTCAGTCTTTTCGAAAACCTTCAGAAAGCGATATGTCCTTTCTGATAGGCTGGAAAAGAGGAAGGGAGGGTGCGCGAGGGTGTGCAGTTCTTTCAAAAAGTGAAAAATGAGGCTGTTAGGAACCATTAACTGAATAATGAAACGGATTATCATGTACCTCTGTCACCCTCAGGGGATGGTTATTTTTTGAGAGCTCAAAAAGGAGGGAGGAGTATATCGAGGAAAGCTTCGGTCTCAGGAGAAGCGATGGGAGGAATGATGGAGGAACCGGTTCATTATGAGTGCGATACGCCGAGGCCAGCACCTACCATGCCCTCTTTAGGGTCGTAGAAGCGCTGAATGAGCTGGATGGCGGTGCTCTTCCCCGCTCCGCTCGGCCCCACGAAGGCGGTGGTCTCACCTGACTTCACCGCCACGCTGAGCTGGTCCAGGATCTGTTCACAGACAGGCTCTTTGCTCCATAATCAGAAATATACTGACTTGCAGAAATCTAATCTCAAGGGGTCGGCGTTATTGGATATTTGAATTACGGAGGCAGACACAAAGAGGACAAAATGTTGGACGAACAGACAGCTGGCTCTGAAATACCGTGTCTCTTTAAAACTAACATTTTTTACATGGCATAATCAGAGCTTATTATACATAATTAGGAATTTAGAAATCAATAGTTTCTTCTCTCCAAAGTAAAAATAAATAAATATTCGATTTATTTTTACTTTAATTGTTCAGTTGGAGCTTCCTTGTATGCGTTCAGGGTTTAAAATCTAAAAAATTCATAAAGCCTTCAAATATTTTTTTTATTAGTACTTTACCTTAACTTCCGGTCTGGATGGATAGTGGAAGGTCACATTGTGGAATTCGATATCTCCCTTGACCCGGTCAAGCTTGTATCCAGCTTCTGATAAGCAGTCGATTTCTGGCTCCTGGGACGACAAATCAAAGGTAATGAAAATATATGATAAGGCAATTATTTAAGCTAAAATTTTCAGTGGGAAGATGTAAAGGATGAGGCATTCCTACCCTGTCAATAGTCTCAAATATTATAGTAGCAGCGCCGCGGCCAGCTGCAAACGACTCCAAGCATGGGGAGGCCTGACCCAAATTCATGGCTGCAACCAGCACCCCGAAAAAAACCTGAAGGAAAACAGAAGGTTTTGCTGGAGGTTTTCTTTTCTCTACATTTCCAGATAGTATTAACAAAACTCTGACTTATACAAGATTTGTAAGACATGCATTGCGTGTTAAGTCGTATGTACCTGCAGCAGCGTTCCTGGCGTGTACTCCTCAGTGTCGATCACCAGAGTGGAGCCGTACCAGAAGGCGAGTGCGTAACACAGGAAGATGATCAGCCACATGTACCCAGTGAAGAAACCCATGATCATCCCCTTCCTGATGCCCCATCGCTGCGCCGAGACCAAGTTCCTGTCATACCTATAGAAAACGACAGAGGCTCGACTTCAGTTCCACAGAAAAGAATTGACGCTGCTCGCTTCCAGTTTGTACCCTTGCACAATCCGCACCTGTCCACTTCCTTTTTCTCCCCTCCAAAAGCAGCGACAGTCCTGATGGAAGAGAGGACTTCGTCGGCCACGGCGCCGGCCTTAGCGTAGGCCTGCAGCTCCATCCCTGTCAGCTTGGCCACAAACTGCATGGGAAACGGATGCAAAGTTGATTAAAGAGGGTCGAAACTCACTCCATATATAAATATATGCTAGGTCAACTGAAAAAGTCAGAGACTTGTAGAAACCTTCATAAGTTCATTTTCAAGTTACAGCACCTAGAAATGTATTTGTTTGGTTTTTTACAACTTTAGCACAATAATAAGATTAAGCCCGAAGCCATTTTTAGTTTCTCTGCAATCATATTATTTGGGGGTTAGATAGTCCATCTAAATCTAAACCTGCTATATTGTATATGTAAAAATATTTTTTCCCCAAAGAAAATCAGTTTAATAAATGTTTTATTGTTTAGTATCCTCATTAGTGAGGATTTACTTTTTGCCCTGCAGTCCAAAACTGGATTTGTTTTAACTAATGGCAGGCCACAAATTTCATTAAATTAAAAAAAACATATTTTTTTTCTAGTTTTAGTCAATAATAAACAAAATTTATATTATATATGTAAATCACTAGAGATCCAAAACATAAAAAACTTTACTTTTAATTAAAAACACACAATAGAAATCATTCAACCATATGAGAGATGACAGATTTAGCATACATAGCAATAAAAATTAAAAGATAAAGTTATCAAATATACCATAATGAACAATTTCTACAACAGATACAATAGAAAAGCTTTCCAGCTTCTTTTTAAAAACGGACTTTTGACCAGCTTTAATGAGAAATTAAGTCAAGATTCTACTTGTTACAAGTTAAAGTGAGGTTGAAATGTCAAGATAAGTGCCAGTTAATTAAGTCGAGGTAATTTACACACAACGAAGAGCAGTTGTTTTCTCACCAGAGCCATGAGACCTGCTCCAACCCCAATCAGTGGACTGACGGCGATGATGACGAGCGTCAGCTTCCATCCCTTCACGAACCCGATGCAGAAGCCGCACACAAACGTGGTGAAGCGCTGGACGAATATGGCGACCTGGTCGGCGATGGCGTCGTTGATCTTGTTTATGTCACTGTTGAGACAGAGAGTCTGTAAGTCAGACTCCTGGGCTGCAGCCCAGAGTGTCAACCCGTCTGTCCCCAACTCACTCCGACATGCGGGTGTTGAGCTCCCCGACAGAGGTGCAGTCAAACCAGCCGATCTCCATCCTCATCACTTTACTGAAGTACATCTTTCTGATGAGCTGAATCTGTCTGGCAGCGGCCGTCACCCACAGAGAGATCTGTCAGTGGAGGGAAAGGAGGTCATGCTTACGTTTGGTCAGTTAGGTTTTGAAGAATTACATTAATCTGTTTACAAAGGCTTTTTTTAAAAATTATATCACAATTAGAATCAGCTACGCAAAGTAGTAATACAATATTGCTGAAGAGCCAGAACACCAGTATTTATTTTTCAAATAAAAACCTGAAAATTGTGGCAGGCTTAAGAATTTTATGAATGTGTGCAAAACTTTGTCAATATTCTGCCAATGACGAAAAACTTACAATTTTGCAATTGCGATGTTCTGATCAATAAGAAATGCAATGAAAATCTCACACGAATAGGTTTGTTCACACGGTAACAAAAAAAACATTCGGTGCCGTTATCTTCCAGCTACTTCCTGCAGTCTTCTTTGTAGTTTGCAGCAGTGGTAACATCCTGTTGTTGATCATGTAACTTATGTGATTCAAAAAGAAGTGTGTCCATTGCAGTTTTGCAAGACAAACTATTTTAATACAGGTTTGGTGCTCATCCTGCCACCAAACCTTTTATGGACAAACAAAAGTTGTTTTTTTTGTTGTTGTTTTTTCCAAAATTACACATTTCCATTACGCAAATTTATGGAAACACAGCTATTCTAAGTTAATTTGTGCGTAATGCAGTAAAAGCATCAAATAAGCAAAATATATTAATTTTTCGCTTTGATATTAAGGCAGGCAAAGTAAACAATACCAGGAAGTCACTTCTGGTTACAGAATGGGAAGCTAATATGGAAAACTGATTTTCAAAGCCTGTCTTCAGCTTTAACTGAGGTGGATCAGCAGTCCCAGGTTTAGTTTCATTATATTAGACTGTTTCATCATGTTTTTGATTCTCTTTTCATTTAATTTAGCCTTTTATATTAATTGTTGATCATAGTGCTTTAATTACTTTTAAAGCAATGGGGACAGGCTCCAGAGCTTCAGCCAATAGATGGCCCATTTGAGTTTGAGTCAAAAGAAAGGGTTAAAAGTTGAATAGTGAATAGTGGGAGGATTTAAAAGCTTGACTTTTGGCCACTAGACTCACAAAATGGTGATGATGATGATCATACCTAGGATTAGTGATTTAGTTTATTAACAAAGGAACGCCATCCCAGTATATCTGATGTTCTACATCTAATTTGATTCAATGATTTCACAATTGATTGGGTCAAATAATTTCAAGATGGCTTCTTCGTGAAGCTAATGCTGCAAAGATGAACATTTCAGGACTAACCTGTAAGTATCCTAGCAAGAATACAGATACTCCAATTCCAACATAATAGAAAGCAAACATGGTCATCTCATGTTCGATGTCCAGAATCCTGAAAGTCAGCACACAGCCACTTAATAAAACATACACAAAAAACCTAAATGCATATGTGGCTTTTTTAACAAGTAACGTCTTCATAGTGCATTCACAGTTCAAAGAGATAACCTCATGCATTTTTACAGCCCACTTACCCACAGGACATGTTTCTGAGAGGAATGAGCATCTCTAACGTGGAGTTGATGATTAGGCCCAGATCCGACTGGTTCAGAGGCTGAGTCGGGTCTTGGATTATGGTGTAGTTCCTCTTCCACCGGATGGTGTTGTTCACGCACTCCTTGCGGTCGTCCCTCAGCTCGTTGAGCTCGATGTCGTACTCAATGAAGGTGTCGGTGAGCAGGCCGAACACCAGCAGCATGAGCGGCTGGGCCGAGCCGTGCAGCACGGCGCAAAAGCTGCCCACTATCATCATTGCGACGTCCTTGCAAGTGGAAAAGCGGAACTGGGCGGCAAACATCGACAACGCGCTTTGTGTTACAGGGAGAAATCTCACGAAAACACAAAAAGTGGAAGGATTGTTACCAGCTGGAAGAAGCCGACTCTAATTGCAGGTTGCTCTTGGTTTTCTTTAACCCTGGTTGGGAAGTGGGGAGGTCAACTCTTTTATTTACAAGGTGAGTGGAATTAGGAATTCAGAACATCTACTGCCATTTAGTACTTACTTCTCCTTGTCCTTTGAATTAGTCATGGACCTGCATGGAACAAAGCGGAACAGTGAGTCACTGCCCCCTGGTAACCCTTTTATATTATGGTACAATGAGAACTTAATACAAAATGCATAGAGAGTCCCTTCTGTTCTCTGGAACTTTCTGCAAACAGCTAAAGCCTCCCTGAAATAAGAAAATATGTTCTCGTTTAACCTTCTGAAAAAGGAGATTTTTCAACAATTGCATACTCTGAGATGCTGGGGGTTCTTGCATGAATAGGTCCCTTCCTCTGCCAATCCCAAAACCAATCAAAATGCAGGAAATCATAGCATTCCTCCACAGCAGAAACGTGACGTAGTCTCCGTGCTCTCAGCCACAAACCTCCAATGACTGCACATGTGCTAAAGCAATGGAAAACCTGATTATGGTGCAAATAATGACACATCATATCACAAATCTAAAAATCATCTCACATTGTTTCTTTAGCTTGGTTTCTGTCAGCAATCTCTCATCAAAGTTGCGTTAATAATTTATCTGCTTGATTATTGAAATCAATCCATGCTGGCTGACTGGAAAAAGGTACATTTTAAAAACATTCGAGAAGAAAGCCTGTGATCAAAGTGAAATAGATGATATCTGAATATACAGTCTATTGATGGTTTTTCATTAATATAGAGCCATTGTACCAGCTCAAGAAAAATGCAACCAGCAATTAACTTCCTGTGTTTAATGCTTTCCTTAAGTTGATTTTTATATTCTATTTGTGTTCTTCGTAAAGGTGCTATGGAGGTTATCAATGTTGCTGACAGGTAGCAGACAACAGTGTCAGCTGAGGTTGTGGAGTGGGATTGAGTTGACATTACATCTTTTCTTAGGGATGATATTAACCTCTTCAGACCCTGGGATTGTGGCCCAAATTTTGTGAAAATTAAAAAAAGAAGGTATAATTGTTTCCCTTCAGATACATTTAATTATTTCTCCTGATCGATCTGCAAAAACATTTTATCCAAAGTGAGTCTTCTGCACACTCGCTTCCCTGATGGCAGATGGTGATTTTAATCGTTTTGGTCATGTCAACAAATATGTACAAGACATAAATTAAGTAAAATCTATCTTTTTGATCGCAAACACGAAGACTCACTCTAGATAAAAGAAATTTACCAGATCTGTCATGACTAATTTAAACACCAACTTGAGGTCATTCCTTATGTTTTCAGATGTTAAAGAGCCGAGGCTTTGACTAAACTGATCCGGCTTTGAGATGTTTTAGATGCTTTCATGTATTTATTAAAATGTAAGATTCTGAAATAACTACATGTTGCTGCCGTATTCTTTTAGGGTTATCAGACTGCAAGGGGTACATTTCAGATTTTATTTGATGTTCTTAAAAACTTTGTTTTCCACTTCATAAAAAAGTGGAAATAACAGTTTTGTACTTTTGTGTTGGTTTGTCATGCACAATCCTAATAATATACATGAAAATTGTGGGTGCAAGGAGTCAAGGTGCGAACAAATGGTCATTTTATGGATAAGAACCTATATTGTATGTATTGTTAGGAAAGTATGACAGTTTTTTGTTTCTAGTATTTAGTATTTTAACGCTATACTTACATGTAGGAGCCCGCTGGACCTGCAACACAAACACAGAACGGATAATATAATAAATATTCTATTTAGTGTCTATCTAACCACTCTTTCTGCATTCATTGCAACTTGATTAATAGTCATTATTGTTAAAAATAATTTATATAGGACATAGTACATTACCTTCGTCTGAAACTTCATAGCTGTGGTTATCCTGCCCCAGTTTTTTTATGCTGTGGAGCTTTACAGATCCCGTCGGCATGGTGACAAAATCAGCCACGGACGTCTGAGGATGAAACCCAAACTCCGAGTCGGATTAATTCACAGATGCAAGCAAGGTATGTTCCCAATCTGATCTCTCTCTTCTTCACGATTAAAAGTCCAGGCAAGTATAAACTCCACAGTACGATCGGATGACGCGCGGCTCCTTTGGAAGGTGGTTGTAGTTGTGACGGTTTGTCAGGTGGGTTCGTATCGACATCCTCTTCACGTTGGCAGCCGGGTCACATGGTGTTATTTGGGCTTGGTTGGACCTTAGGGTCAGATTGCTTTGTTTGAAGGTAAGTGTCCTATCGGTTCCTGTACTGAAAAGGCCAGTGAACTTGCAGAGCAAACAGTTCCCTCGCAGAAGCCCTGCGCTCTTTCTGTGTATTTGCCAAATGTGGCCAACGTGTCCAGGGGAAATAATAGCGTCAAATGGTGACTATGTGGTTCCTCAAGAAGAAGTCAATCTTGTAATGAACTGAGTGGCATTATGAGTGCCAGTGTTTTAGCAATCAATTGGGTGAAAAACATGTTTCAGTTCTGAGTGACTTTAATAGAGAAACTGCTTCAAGTCAAGACTTCATTAGAATCTAATTAGGCCAGGAAAGGAAAATGCAAAGGTTTCAGTGAATGTATCCAATGATTTAGCAGCTGTTCTTCAATAGCAAGGTTGAAAAGTCTGTGGGATGAATAGTAACTGTTGTTCTATGATTCAATGGGAAATATGCCAGCGATAATGAATTGAAATAGATTTAATTTTGCGAGCGAGAGATGTTTTGATGGTTTTTGATACCAGCTATAAGCCATAATCATCTAGATTAGCTAAAATAAACCCTTGAGACATATCAATGTGACCCATACAATACATTAGTTTTATTTTTTCAACAGAATTACTTAAACTTTTCAACGATAATGTCCAAACTTCTCAGGTTATAGCTCTGGAGACAAAAATATAGCAAAGAAAAATACCTGTAAGCATTTTAGAATGTATCATGGCTCATTTAATGGTGCTGTAGTTTTATTGCATCGGCATACATCACTGATTAAGTAATAAAGTCAGTTTTAACTAGTGACTCATTAGCTAATGTCAGCAAGAAGTATCAATATTGGATTATGGTAATAAATGATCTAGTTTGCCAGTCAGTTTATTTTCACCACAAAATTTTTAACAATACATTTTAATTATACATGTCTGCTGAGGACAGTCAACAATAATTAACTTCTGTTCATTTTCTCCACAAAGATCTGGAATCTTCTTCATGGCACAGTTTTATTTAAACGTCTTCACAAAAAAGTAAAGCTATTGTACATTATACAGTGCACGTTATTCTAAACAATGTAGCAGCAAAAACCACATGTACTATTTCTTTGGGGGTTTTTTGTTTGTTTTTTTGGTAAACATGCTTGTTTTGTAAAAGAATGGCCAGAAACTGCAGTCATTCCACATAATTTTGATGGGAGATATTATATTATGATCATTAACTTATTTTAAAAATAGTAAAATGATCAGATCTACAACGTGTACTCAAATTAACAAGTGACACTATGCATCCTTCAGAAATTAGTTGATTAACATATTAGCTTCACTAACCGTGCTTGCTGTCGTTAAATATCCATTGTAAGTGAATATAGATGATATTAATGATATAGTTAGTTAATTTCAGTAATTCTTAAAATTGCATCTCATCAGTTGTTACCTCACACACACATTGATATATTTTAAGTATTTATTTCTGCTAAGCTATGGAATATATCAAAATCAACTTCTCACCTGTGAAATGTTGTTGAGAGGTCGCATACTATTCGTTTTTGTTTTGCCATAACAGCTGGAAGCGGCACCAAAAACTGACGTCTTCACTCTCGGAGGAACAGTTGCGTGTTCCGCAATTCAAGATGGCGACGATACAGTTCTAGGCAATTAAGTTAATTCCGCTAATGGTTGACTAACTAAAGTCAGCAAGATGTACCTACATGTAGCTAATGGTTTAAATGTCATTTTTGAATGTGAATTTTAAAAAAAAATCATTAATTTTATCGAGGCATAAAACAAAACCTTCCTCTATATTTCACTTGTTTCATTTGACACAGCTGCTCTTGGCTATTTTTAAAGGTCGTCAGACATATTTTGTAGAGATTCTGTCACTGTTAACTTCAGTCCTCGTGATACTAAAAAAAATCTGAAATTTTCTCAACTTTTAAACCCTTAAATACAAGATTTGAAAAAAAGGGGACGTGTTATTTTGTTCATTCCGTTTATGAAAATTGTTAGCTACAAGGAAAATAAAATAATGCCTTAACCATGTGTAAAATATGACATTTTGAAAGGATTTAATAGAATCAAAAATATTCTTATAATTGTAATGAGTATAAAAATTTTAATGTACTCTAGTTAGTTTAAAGGCATATAAAAATTTAAACAAAATGACAAAAGTTAAAATTCACCACAAAATTATAATGTCAAATTTGCCAAATTTTATGGCATTTTCCTCAACACAGCCAAATATAGAATATATTTTAAAAAGAGGCAAAAATTGTCAAGGGGACACAGGAGGGTTATTGTCCTCTCCAAAGTTGTCTCCACTATGGGTTGCCAGTGCACTTGCGGTTTTTGCCCTCATCTAGCAACCTGGTCACCTATGTAGAACAAACTGGTGAATGTTTCTAGTGAACGTTCAAAGTAAACTAAGAGGGCCTGAAATGGAGTAACACAAACTAAAAATTTAGTTTATCTCTGCCATAGAATTTTTTTCTTTGCAAGAACAAATTCTCATACAAAAGTAAACAAAAATGTGAGCACATTCAAAACTAGCTAAATAAAAAGACTAAAGTTTATGCTTCGCTGACATTGGTTTTAAAGAAATAAATGTTATTAATTAGGAAAGTTCAGCAGGTGGATAATTAAAACGAGTCATCAAACACATAATTCTCATTTCTTAAATACCTGTTAGTGTAATTCTTTTGTTTAATATTATAACAATCATCCTGTATGCACATAAAAACAAGTGAGTAGTAGTGAACAGACGGTCGTTCACCCCGGGCTATAAATGTTGCCAGGACCTGCATGACAAGGACCACTGTGTCTGTAAAACTCTGCAGATATTTTATATGTGATAATGCTCCGTAAATTTAGTTAATGAGAAAGCAACGCAGCAACCGCAAGAAAAAAACAAACAAACGTTTTAGCAACAGCATTTCATTGTGTTTGGGTGATTTCTTTAAGACATTCTACTAAAAACATCAGTCACACGCCTGAAAGAATGTGAACGCATAATAATTAATATTTGCTGTTTTGTTTTGTAAATAAGATTTTTCCTTTTCCATCTCCAGAGGCGAATACAAGCAGCGATCAGGAAACTACACTGCTGCCACCAGGTGGTAGAAATGTGAGAAGCATCTCACTAAAGAAAACATCTTTACAATTCTAGGCAGATTGATGATGTTTCAAAAGTAAGAATCAATGTCTGTAGCTCCAATATGACTTATAGCAAACTGACTGTGGAATATAGAACCCTCAACAACGAGTTGTGAAAGTCTTTGAACACTTTTTCTTCTCAAAACTTGGGAATATTCTTACCCTTTTATCTCCTTTGCATTTGACAACAAACTCGAACGGATTTTATGTGATTGGCCAACACAAGGTAGTGGAAAATTGTAAACTGGAAGAAAATTAAGAATATCTACCAATATAAATCTGGGTTCCAACTCCCACTTGTCTTGCCCAAGTATTTGAGTCTTTGAGGAAGACACATCATGAGAGAACCATAAACAAATGCAGGCTGTCACATAAAATCACGAATGGAAAAAAAAAAATGCACTGAACCTTGTCGCTGAAACATTTTAAAAAGTGAAAGGGTTTAAGGGGTACTTATGAAAACTTTTAATAGTCCCTCTGATCAACACTCTGCACATTGATGGAAAGTAATAAACAACCGCAACCTTTATAGGACTTTTCTAGCCCTATAGAAAAGTCCTATAGGACTTTTCTTGATTACAACAAGGCTCTTGAGCCTTGTTGTAATCAAGGCTCAAGAGCTAAATGAAAACCTCTAAAAGGTCAAAACAGAAAGCTGCTACTCCTCGTTTCTTAGTGTTTGGTGTGGGAGCACAAACAATCTCAAAGGGTTTATGGGAATAAACACAAAACTGAATAAAAGCATTTTGATCGTCATTTCCACCAGCTCTGCATTTTCTTAATGTTAGCTTGGTTTTCATCAGTCACATTGAGACTTAAGGAAATCCAGCACCAGTTTATTCCAGACACAGTTTTGCACTCTGAAGTCTGAAAAACATAAGTGCTGCTGCAGACAGGCGTTCAGCAGCAGACTGTAAACAGACTGGAAGTTAAAGAATGTTATTGCTGGATGGAGACCAAAAAGTGATGATGGTGAGGTTCCTACTGTAGATTTCAGCAGGTTTCATCAGTTTGCCACCTGCTGTGTAACTATTTTGATGGCATCTTCAGGCTGAATACAGTTTGGGCTCAGAGTTACTCTCATGGGGATGTGATCCATTAAAAGATTTTTTTTTCTCTCTCAAATTTCAAACCCCAAATTTCAAGTTATTTTAGACCACTTGTCAAAGTATAAGTACTTGCACTCGACATGAATGTCTGTGAAATACGAAGAAAGAAATGGAGGATGGATGGATTGATAGATGGATTTAGGAACATTCATTGGATGCTCTCTGAAAGCAATATAGCTGAAGTTGTAGCTAACTATAGATAACACTAGTAGTTCTCATAAGTTTGCAAGTCAATGCTGAAACTAACCTTGGGAGAACCTTAATGCACGGTTCCCCCTGGACGTTTTTTGAAGGTTGCACCAAATTCGCAGTTAATATTCAGCCATTTTTGGTACAAATTTAGAGGATATTCCTTCATATTTCCCTGGTGGTTACACTGTCCTTGTTGAAGCTAACCTTTGGAGAATTCAGAAAACCTTTATGGAACTTACCCTGGAGATTTTCTGAAGGTTGCGCCATGAAAACTGAAGTCAGACTTGAGGGAAATTTAGACATTTGCAAATGTAACAGGGTTTTATTTTAACAATATTACAAATGTGAAGTTTGTGTTTATATAAATTCTTAAAATTGATTTTGCTTAGTCAAGAAGTTGTTTCTTCAGACATTTATTGGTGTATTAAGTTCAGCTATGATGCTCTACACGGTTGATAGTTACCATAGCAACCAGCAGCTCCTCCCTCTTTTTCTGTTGCTGTCTGTAACTGTGGTACAGTTACAGACAGCAACTGTAACTGTACCAGTTACAGTACAGTTACTGTAACTGGTACAGTAACTGTACCAGTTACTGTACAGTTTGCAAGTATTTCTTACTTGCAAAGAAATATAAGGATTTCTTTGCAAGTATTATTTTTTGACATGTACTTTAGACAAATGTAATCATATACAGTGTTTTGTGAGTAATTTTGCTCTGTTTTGTATATGTTTTAAACTATTATCATTATTAATGTTGTGCATTTTAGCTATGTTTAATTTTACAACTGTTAGCTGATGTCACCTACTGCTAACTTCACATTGGGAACTATTGCTCTGTAGTTTATTTGGGGTTATTTATATATAAAATATATATTTAAAAAATTTTCATTTATGCTAGGGTAAAAATGAAAACACTACATGGTACAGAATGAAAATATCAGAACTGAAAACTAATGGGAGCTCTATAGATATGAATAAAAAACAGAACAAAAGATGACCAACATAACTGGATATGGACAATCAATTCCTTCTCTTGCCAGCAGGGGGCGCCTATTGTTTCCTATTTCGATATCTGCTGATTAGATTCCTGACTTTGTCTCATCAGGTCCACTCGAACAGGAGACAGTCCACGGACATTACTCTGCTGCAGGTAACTCTTTTTCTGCCTTTTCAGTATCTATTAGGGAGAATTTATAAAACGTCAAGGTGATGAGAACAGAGAGGAGGTGAGATGTCCGACTATTTATTACTTTGTTTTACTGCAGATTTTTAAATCTCTTTATCAGAGTAAATGCGCTCTATCGATCCCTGCAGGTCCTCTTGTCATGTTACGAAATATGGTTGCATGAATGTTTCATCCTGTAAGTTTAGTGTGAGACTCCGTTATGCTTTCCATGGAGGTTTTTAAACTCTCAGCAACAACTTTTTCTTCGCCTTAGCGTAATGTTAAAAAAAAGTGAAAGCAACGCCATATGTAACGTTCTGACCACAATTACTGGGCTTAGCAGAAAAAAATGATATAAATGTAACTTTTTCAGTCAGTGTGTTCATTTATTAGCTCGTAAAAGGACAGAAGAATGTGTGGTGGGAAGTGAGCTCGTAATCTTCCGAAGGACTTCCATGTACGGAAGCACATTCATGCCAAATGAAACAAATAAAATTAATCAGATTTTCTGGGCCAAATATGATTCTGAAAGTTGTTGGAACAGTTAGTGATCCATGGTTTTGTAAATATAAATAAAACTGATAAGGAAATATTGTAACACAATCTGAAGGGTCATGAAGACTAACAATGTTGCAGATTTTATGACCAATAAATAATTAAAAAAAAGATTATCCTGCTGGTGATCGAAGACAGTGTGGTCATAAAGATCTGAGTGTAGACTTAAGTAGTCAGCTACAGGACAGAATTTGTCACACAACCAACCAACCATTGGAGCAGACTGGGAGGTGTAACTTTGACCTCCAAGGTGATTACAGAAAATGATGTGCAAGTTTGCTTTTGTGATTAGCTTTTGTAGCTGAAAAAGCGGCACAAAAAAGGTTAGATCTATTACAATTATCTACATGCCAGCTTATGCAAAGAGGACTTGTTAGGTATGCATCTCTTTGCATAATCCATATAAAATGTTATGGAAGAGAGGTTGGGTTTTTATATTTAAAAAAATCTAGAAATAAATACATCTGCAATAAAAAATCTTTTCTTCTCTTCAAATGGGTGTAAGATCACAAACAAACTATGCAAAAAGGAAAATTGAACAGCTTTTAAAGACTCTGTTGAAAACCAAACAGTTACTAAAGGGCTCTTTGAGAAACCAAATTAGTTTCATTGCTGGTTCAGTTTACTACAAAACATAAGATTATAAGGGCAAGATAAAAAAAAGAAAAAAAAATGAATGCAATCACTGAATGTGGATATAGAAACCCACCCAAATGAGCCCAGCCAAACCATTCCACTATGACAAACATTCCTACTCAATGACTGATGCATATCTGTCTGAACAGATATGCATCTTGTGTGTTGGTGTCTGCTGGAAGGTTGGGAAATATCTGTATTTACTTGTGTCTGACTTGAGTATTGCCCCCTCTCTAGATTTCTTTTGTTTCAGCTCGTTTTTGTTGTAGACGTTCTTGTTGTTGAACTCATTTTAAAAGTAGCCTGGCCCTTTTATACTCTTGAACTTAATCACATTGGAGGGGTCTTAAGGAACAAGACTTTGTTCAAACTCTTGCCAAGGCACCAGAATTGCATTTTAGATATTTTTGTTAAAAAAAAAAAAACAAACTTAATGAAGATTGTGACCTTTTGCAAAATCTTTGTATTTTCCATATTAGCAGAAAAAAATAGGGTTGCACCAATATGTAAATTATATGTAATAATATTTACATAATACATTTTATTTACATATTTGGACCATTAATATTGGTCCAAATATGTAAATTTGGACCAATATTAATGCTCCTTTTATAGCCAGTGACTGATTTTTAATAATACTATTTATATGTTTATTTCCCTGCGCCATTCATGACCAAACAAATGCCATATGACATTACAAGGTGGAAATGAACATTGGTTTAAGGGTCAGATTGGTTGACTGTGGTATTTACCCAGAATATTTTTGCCTGATGCTTCTTTACAGATGATCTTGCCTCCCTCCAGTAGCAAATAAGAACATTCTTTTACATTACAGACATGTTCCTGTATCTTCTGGCTCTGCTCGTGCTCTTCTACCTGTTCCGCTGGATCAGAGAGCTCCCCAGGGTCGGTGACAAGGCCAACAAGTATGTGTACATCACGGGCTGCGACACCGGCTTTGGGAACCTTCTGGCTCGCCATCTGGATAAGATGGGCTTCAGAGTGATTGCCGGGTGTTACACTGAGAAGGGAGAGGAGCAGCTGAAGAAGGCCTGCTCCAGCAACCTGATCACAACACACCTGGATGTTACGTCGAAGGAGAGCTTGGCCAAAGTTGCAGCCATGATTAAGGACAAAGTTGGGGTGCATGGTGAGTTGGTTGCAGATGGACAGATAGAATTTTCATTGAGAAATTTAGCAGGTTGTTCAAGGTTGTATATGTATTTGGGTTCCTTGCAGGTCTCTGGGCTTTAGTAAACAACGCGGGTGTTGCTGTTCCCTCCGGCCCCTGCGACTGGCATACCCTTGACGATTACAAATCAATGCTGGAGGTTAACCTGAACGGGGTGATCGGAGCCACACTGAGCGTCCTGCCTCTGATAAAGAAGGCCAGAGGCCGAGTGGTGAATGTCGCAAGTGTGTTTGGGAGGATCTGTGTCACCGGGGGTCCATACCCTGTCTCAAAGTTCGGCGTCGAGGGTTTCAACGACAGCCTCCGGTGAAATATTAACCTGCGCCATAAATGTACTCCTGCGCCAACACAGGCCTTTTAGTGTTGACAAAGATGGCATATTTTCCTCAGGTTCACCCTGGCTCCTTTTGGTGTCAAAGTCCTCTGTATTGAGCCGGGATTCTTCAAGACCAGCGTCACAGACAGTGAACTCCACACCAGGAACGTCCAAACGCTGTGGGACAGACTGCCGCAGGATGTCAAAGATGACTACGGGGTTGAATACCTCCAAAAATGTAAGCGTAAACATTTCATTCCTGTCACTTGTCGTCTTTCATTTGCTTCAACGGACTCATCTTTTGTTCCAGCCAAAGACGTGATAAAAGAAAAAGTCTCCCAAATGAGTGACGGCGATCTGATGAAGGTGGTCAGCTGCATGGAGCACGCCGTGTCCGCCACCTGGCCACGCAAACGTTATTCCCCCGGCTGGGACGCCAAGTTTTTCTGGCTGCCAATGTCATACATGCCAACCTGTTTTGTTGATTACTTCTTCCTGAAGAATGCCGTTCCCATCGCCAAGAAGTTACAGTAACCCTCCATCTATTCATCCACTTCCATTACCACTCTGTACATCTTAGCTGACAATGCACGTTTCAATATTAGCAGTCGGTTTCAGTCTTGAATTGTTCACCATGACAAGGTTGAGCTGCTCTCTCAAGGTTACGGTCAAGGCCACCTTATCTGCTGCTTAAAGTAAAATCTCCGCATTGAAGATAGTCAGGTGTTAAAGGTTAAGGAAAAACAATAAAAAGCCCAACCTGCTTTCAATTTGGTTACAAAATTAGGCTAGTCTGTGCACACAGACCTTTAGACCAGTGTTTCTCAACCCTGGTCCTCACCGCCCCCCTGATCTGCATGTTTTCGATGTGCCTCTATTCCAGAACAGCTGATTCAAATGATTGCATGACCATCAAGTACTGCAGAAGCCTGTTAATCACCCAGAGATACAATTAAGGTGTGTGGCAGAAGGGAAATACCTAAAACATGCAGGACAGGGGGGCGAGGACCAAAGTTGAGAAACACTGCTTTAGACGTTAGATAATCCAGTGGTTGACTCAAAATAAGCCCCAATCACCACCCCTCCAGTTGGTATGGATATTTTTTTATGTTGCATTTTCCTTTATGGCAAAACATTTGTTTGGAAGTAGTTTTCAAATACAAGTTTGCAAAACCTATGTTGTGCTGCAATTTCATTTTTTTTTTCTTTCAAACATGTTCAACAGTTACTTTTTGCCACAGGTGTCAAACTCCAGTCCTCCAGGGCCGGTATCCTGCAACTTTTAGATGTGCCTCTGCTGCACCACACCTGAATAGAATAATTAGGTTATTAGCAGGACTCTGGAGAACTTCTCTACACAAGGAGGTAATTAAGCCATTTCATTCCAGTGTTTTGTATCTGTGCCACATCTAGAAACTGCAGGACAGTGGCCCTTGAGGACTGGAGTTCAAACACCCCTGGTTTATGGCCTTAAAATTACAGAAAGATCTAACATTCAACAAGCTGGCTGCAGCCTGTAGAGCCTAAGAAATTGCCCGGTCTGAGTTTTCTGGGACATTCACAATTTTCAGCTTAATCATACAGAATTATGCACGAGTTGTTTGGGAATGACTTCAGATTTCTTTTCAGCTCATCATAAATGGCGGAAACAATCGCTTTAATTTTTTTTTTTTTTAAGATTCTTGCTATTGTCCAATTATCAAATGCTTTAAGACAACTGCAGTCAGCTTGGTAAGGTAATTTTTCACTAGTCAAATGTCCAAGATGTGCTCTAATCTGTAAAGGTTTTACGTCTCATGCTGAAATATTGTTAACCCTTTCCACCAAGCCCTAAAAAGTTAGATTAAGCTACTCGGGTGTCGTCCATACAACTTCAGTGCCTTGCAAAATTTGACTTACATTTTTTAAAATAGCTTAAATTTTCCATTTTCTTCCCTAAACATAACTACTTTAAAGCACATTACCTTACCACATGAAGTGACAAAAAAGGTTCCAATTATTTGTCCGTTTTATTTCCAAACGTAACAATCTGCAACACAACTCAAAGTTTTACAGCTCAAGTATGCCATCTTGTGGTCACAGTAGAGGACAATCATTTCATAAGATTTCTCAAGGAACAGGCCTCTATTACAGCTAAAGCTTATGAAATATGCAGTTGACAAGTCTGTTTGTGTAAAGACAGTGATTTATTCCATCTTTCACTGGAAACATTAAATAGAACTTTCTTCAGGGCGACAAGACAGGTACATTTGTATTTTTGACATGTTTTACAAACCAAGTGCTCCTAACCATAGGACCCTCCCCCTCTCTGCTCAGAATGTTCAGGTGTTTATGAGTGCTCCTCAGCCAGCTTCTCAGCTTTCTGGACCACTTCCTCAATGGGACCAACCATGTAGAAGGCCTGCTCGGGCAGGTTATCATACTCGCCTGGAACAACAAAAAGCATAAAGTTATGAAGTGTGCGTTTCAGCTTAAATGTAGATGTGCTTTTTAACAATACTTGCCTCCAAGGATGCTCTTGAAGCCCTTGATGGTTTCTTTAAGGGGCACCAGTTTTCCCAAGTGGCCTGTGAAGACCTCAGCCACCTGGAAGGGCTGAGACAGGAAACGCTGGATCTTGCGGGCACGGGCCACAGTCAGTTTGTCCTCCTCAGACAACTCATCCATACCCAGGATGGCAATGATGTCCTGAAGGGACTTGTAGTCCTGTAAGAAGGCTAACCAGTTAGCTTGTTGACTAGAAAACAGGTCTTCGTAACGACAAAAACAATGCAGTTTCCCCAACCTGAAGGATCTTCTGCACGCCACGGGCGACGTCGTAATGCTCAGCTCCGACGATGTTGGGGTCCATGATACGGGAGGTGGAGTCCAGGGGATCCACGGCGGGGTAGATGCCCAACTCGGCGATGGCACGGGACAGTACAGTGGTGGCGTCCAAGTGAGCGAAGGTGGTGGCGGGAGCAGGGTCAGTCAAGTCATCAGCTGGCACGTAGATGGCCTGCAGAGGAAACGAAGTTTAGCTTCAAGTTAATTTGATCACATTATTGTTCCCACAGAAGGGTAGATGTTGGTTAATTTTGTGCAGCAAAAACAATTTTATCAAGCAGAGTTGAGATCGTGTTTTGGTAAATATTTACCTGCACAGATGTGATCGAACCCTTCTTAGTGGTGGTGATTCTCTCCTGCATGGTACCCATGTCAGTGGCCAGAGTGGGCTGGTAACCCACAGCGGAGGGGATACGGCCCAGCAGGGCAGACACCTGAGGAGGCGGTAGGTGATTCTTTTAGCAAAAGCCTTCCTGTTGGAGAAGATTCCTTAGCCATGTTACTGGTACGCACCTCAGAACCGGCCTGTGTGAAGCGGAAGATGTTGTCGATGAAGAGGAGCACGTCCTGACCCTCCTGGTCACGGAAGTACTCAGCCACAGTCAGTCCAGTCAACGCCACTCTGGCGCGGGCGCCTGGGGGCTCGTTCATCTGTCCGTACACCAGCGCCACCTACAGGGGAAAAACAGACTTTAACCAGCCCGTCCCATTACTGCACAGTGGATGCATTACTTCTTTGAGGAGGAGTTCGAGCCCCACCTTAGAGGTGGTGTCCTTCAGGTTGATGACACCAGACTCAATCATCTCATGATACAAGTCGTTTCCCTCGCGGGTCCGCTCGCCCACGCCGGCGAACACGGAGTAACCACCATGGGCCTTGGCCACGTTGTTGATCAGCTCCATGATCAACACGGTCTTTCCTACTCCGGCGCCACCGAACAGCCCTGAAGCCACAAGCAATATCACTGCGTTGCTACAGAGGATTTTTCCACTGAAAGACAACGATTTTCATCTGGGAACGGCGAAAACATTTTCCATTGATTAAAAAGTGGCTGTTGGAATATGAAAGTGAACATTTAAAAATGAAAAGCCCATTCTAAATGTAACAAAGGTTAAAGGTTATCGTTTCCATTTTATTTATTGTTTAGTCTTTGATTATTTAAAAACATCCTCCAGTTCCAATGTTAACATATTGCTTTAAAATGGTCTCAAAATGACATTATTGCTTATTAGGGACAGTTTAAAAATTGTGGCAGGCCCCAAAACACAACAGTAATATTGGTCACCTTCCAAAAAATAATGGCCCATTTTAGGAAAAAGTTTTTTGTTTTTTTTTTGCATAAAACGTTTTTTGGAAAGAAAGGTGAACTAGCTCCACTGACCCCGAAAATTGCATTTGTCATCATTTATAGATATTTAAGAAAAACTGGAATCAGTACGTCAAAACGGAAAATGTCTTAAGTTTTTTAAATTACCCTCACCCCCTTCAAAAACTGAACTACTCCTTTAATGCTAATACATACCAATTTTCCCTCCCTTGGCATAAGGGGCCAGCAGGTCCACCACCTTAATGCCAGTCACCAGAATCTCCTGCTCCACGCTCATGTCAGTGAATTCAGGAGCCTCAGCATGGATAGGTGCAGTCCTAAGGGAGAAAGAGTTAAACAATTAACTTTAATTCTTAGGTAGGAATTGAACGTCAGAAGATTATAGATATTTTATTTTGACGCACTGTTTGGTACTGATTGGACCCCTTTCATCGATGGGCTCGCCAATCACATTCATAATCCTCCCCAGGGTCTCGGGCCCCACTGGGATTCTGATGGGGGCACCGGTGTCCAGAACCTTCTGTCCACGAATCAGACCCTCAGTACCATCCATAGCGATGGTACGCACTGTGTTCTCACCTATGAACAGCAAGTATGTTCAGCAAGCTTCTACAAACATGAAATAGTTTTGTTAGTTGAAGGTTTCTAAGGCTCACCAAGATGCTGAGCAACCTCCAGGACTAGCCTAGAGTCGCGGCCGGTGACCTCCAGGGCGTTGAGAATGGGAGGGAGGGCCTCATCGAACTGGACGTCGACGACGGCACCGATGACGGCCACAATGCGGCCTGTGGCGACGCTGGCGGCGGCAGCAGGAGCGACATAGTCCCTGCCTGCGGATGGATACAAAATTGAGCCATACGAGAATAACACTGCTCTTCACACATAGGAACAACCTCATTACACTAATTATTCTTTATCAACATTTTCTGCAGGTTTAAAACAAACTGAATATTACCTTGCATGTGGAGAAAACATGAAAATACTACACCGCCCCATCGGAAGCTGTGTTTTGAATGACAAATGAATGACGTGTACTCTAGTTTACACTTTCTGCAGCTCCTAAACTTACCGGGACATATTCTAACAAGTGTAGAGCTCAAATTTGCCCTCTTTAATCGTTTATGTCAAACTAACTGCGTCTTTCTTTGCAGAGGACCGCGTAACCTTGCTAATTTGCTAACCTAGCAGCGCCTCATGTCATTTCACAAAGGTCATTCTAATAACATAACAAACTGGAGAGTCCACTTGTTTTCCAATGCAAACAATTATTCAATATAAGCATGCAAGTCATTATATATACATGTTATGTTTCCGAGTAGGGTAAACTAAAGTAAAATCTGACATTTTAAAACAGGCCTACTACGTCACCGGCAGGCTAGCCAGCGTGTTGCTAGCCCCAGCTAACATTAGCGCTGCCCTCTCAGACTATCACCAACATTTTAACGTAATGTTTCCTCTCGGAAAACGGCCAGCCTGCAAGGGACTCACGCGAAAGAACAGCCGGGGATCCAACAAGGGCTTTCAGGGGCTGGACCCCAGGCTTGAGAGCCTGCAAAGCTCCGGTGCAGCAGCGTCCCACAGCTCCTAACATGGTTAAAATGGCTGAAGGTGGAAGGAGACGGAGCGACTCGGGGCTTTATAAATCATTGAACGCTCCAGCGGACTGCGCTTGCGCGAAACCTCGAAGCCGTTAAAGTGGGCATGCGCAGACGCAAAACGCAGCCAGCTGACTTTATTCTGCCCTCCACAAAGCCAGACTGTATGGCAGTTAATGGGACTGCCAAAACAAAAGGTTAAACATATTTAATATGTTCTTTTAAATATGTCGTTCAGCTAATTTTCACTACCACTACCAACAAGGTGCAACAGGCCAGGTTTTGCTGTGGAGGGGCGTTTTCTCCTACTTCCCCAGAGAAAAGCTGCACTAAATTTCCTTCTAGAGATGTATCCCAGCACAGAATATACTAAGCTCCAGCTATACTTAGCTTAAACATACTCTCCTGCACATTTTAACACTTATGTTGATTAGATCAGGAATCCTCGAATCCAGGCCTGTCCTGCAGGTTTTAGAGGTATCTCTTCTTCAGCACACCTGAGTCAAATAATAGGGTCATTGGCTGCACTGTAGAGAGGTGTATGAACCAGCAACATAACTAAAAGTTGCCATTTTAACATGCTTAGCGTTGTTCAATTCTGCAGCCTTGTTGCTTCCTACAAATTTTCTCTAAGTATTTGCCTTGTCTGTAATTCCATTGTTCCCATCAACTTTTTTTCTGACAGAATACAGGACATGGGTGCCGAGGTCGGGATTCAAACCTGGGTCAACCGTGACAAGGACTATAGCAAACCATCAACTTCCACCGGTGTTGATGGGAATCCTTCTATCCTTCCAGAGGAAAAGCATCCCCATATCATGATGTCGCTACCATGTTTCACATGGGGCATGGTGTGTTTAGGGAAAAGTCAAGTAGTTTATGTTTTCCTCTCTAACCATAGCACCATCTTACACGTTTGCTGTTTACCAGTAAATAATATTCGCTTAACATCCCACAAAGTTAAAAGCTTGACTCTATTTTCATTTGTAATTCCAGTGTGTTATTGTTATGTACTAAAATGTCTGACTGAAAGGAAAAATTGACTTAATTTTAATGACCTTATTGTTGTTTTTAACATCATTTGTATGTCATATTCTGGAACAATGTCGTTTCTGGGTAAGACTACAATTTCTGCTCAGTAACACTAGAGGGAGGCAGTGGTTCACTGTAAAAAACGAGGCTCCCTCAACACAGCATAATAATAATAATAATAATAATAATAATAATAATGTGAGCGCTTCCCCCCATCAGCATGTATGTTTACCTTTGTGTCATATGCATCATTGTCAAGTGGAAAACGTGGTATAAATCTGAAAAGTGTGGCGTGCTGACATTCCTTCTAAAAATCCAGTGCAAACTACTGTCGTCAGAAGACATCTATTTCATGAAGGTTTATTGGAGAAAATTAGCTATTTTCTCAAATAAAATAGCACCCGTCTGACTTCGTCTGCAAAAAACAACAACAACAACAACAAAAAAACACAAGAAAAGAAAACAGAAAAACACAACGGCACATGCCGCATTTGAATGAGGTATGCCTCAAAGTGAAGGCCTGATGACTGAGATGGTTGTTTTTGTTATGGGTCTTCTAGGCGATTGAGCGGTATTAGAAAGGAGGATGGACATGCACATGATAAAAAAAGAAGAAGTTTTCGATGCATTTATGAACGTGCGGGCTCAATGCACCATACAGATGTGCTTGAAAGATAGTTGATTTTACTCTAGAGGGCGCTGCTTTACCAAACCTTGACAGGTTGTTTTTTGTTCTGTCAGAACAGCATGGAGTTCCTCTTTAGTTTAGAGAGCTTCAAATTGCAGATGTCTTCCAGACTGCTCACAGATTTTTGAAAGAAGCTATAATTAATTAGCTTCTCCGTAAACAGTTGTGATCTCCTTCAAAGTCAGTTTCCCGCTTCGAGAGGTAGTTGTGTTACATCTCAGAAACTCGGGCTTTCCTTTAGCCAAGCTCGGTAGAGTGTTTCTGATATTACTGCCATTTTATTTCGCCACTCTTTTGGCATCGCTCCCCAACACAGCAGATGACTATCCGACCATCTGCACGCTTAGACACAGTCCCAGCGCCCGTCTGACTTTGTCTGCAAAAAAAATAAATAAAAAACACACAAAAAAACACAGCGGCACATGTCGCATTTGAATGAGGTTCGCCTCAAAGTGAAGGCCTGATGACTGACGATTGAGATTACTGCGTTGCCAGGCTTTTTTTGTGTGTTTTGCGTCTCTTGATTATTACAGACGCACGCCGGGGTCGTCAGTGTCTGCCAACACCCGCGTAGACTCCTAAATATTGGGAAAAAAAAAAAAAAGAAGAAGTTGCCTAGCAAAATAATAAAGCTAAGGTCAACGGGTTGGATTCCTGCCTGGAAAGAAAGAGAGTGTTAGGTTTCTGTGACTGCAGCTGGATTGGTTTGGATGTAAGCTGCAGGAGCCTTGGTGATGCAGGACTGGACATGTTTCCTTGAAGCTTGGTTACTGATCTGCTACATCATTCATTAGTACTCTCTCTTATGCAGCCATTTATGGATTTTATTTCATAAAGATAACCTTTAGCAACCTCAGTGTGTTGTTTTTCTCTCTTGTGAAGCAGGTTTGTTACAACACCGTCAACAGACGGATTCCATTTTTCTGTGCTTCTTGACTATTATTTTTATTCAAAACCTCATCAGGTGTAGGACAATGGGAGGATGCTAAAGGGATTTTTGCAATTAATATTTTGGTTCTGTTCTTTCTGGCATGTTCCTCACTGCCTGGAGTGTGCCTCAAGGCTGCATAGCAATGCTACATGGTCCAAACGCTAAAATGCATAACAATCCTGATGGAAAGTTCTCTGAATATGATCACAAATACACATACTGACTGACTGCCAGTGGCTTATATTATATCTCCTTTTTTTTTTTTGCGACGGTGTATAAGGGAAATTATAGATAAGAAAAAGAAAAGAGGAGTACATTTCTGTCAGAAAGAAGCTCAGACATTTTTAGGTTAATCTCAGAAACGTTGTAGAAAAAAATAAAACCCTGAAACTTTTGAGCTTGAGATATTGAAACTTTGCTAGAAAAAAATTAGCTCAGAAATTTTCTAGAAAAAATGTGAAAATTTCAGAATTTTGAGATGATTTCTGAGATTAACCTCAAATTTCCGAGTTTGTCTGTGGAAATTTCCGTCTCTTTTTTGTTTTGTCTTCGACAGTATCACACAGTTCCTGAAGATTAATTGGATGAAAATCTGCCTTTCCACCAAATCCCAACTCTGTTGTGTTACGATGCAGTTATGGAGATTATTGGGCTGCAGTGAATGTATTGTTCTAGTAATATACTGGCTTTTCTATATACTGGGGTTGACTCATGTAGTCAACCCCAGTATATAGAAAAACCCAAATTCTTTCATTCATGACTCACAATCTTATCACATCTAAATGTGTGCAGTCCCTTTTTTAACTAGTTTTAGCTTCCACATAATCACCTGGAAACTGCTTTGACTGGAAGTTTAAAGATAATTAGAGGAAATTGAGAAAATTTAAGCACATTAACCTCATCTACTCTTTCAAATTGGAGCTTAATTGCCTTTTGTTACTTTGCAGCTGAAGTAAACAAATCTTGATCATTAGCTGGTGCCGTTATATGTTTTTTGACAGTAGGAATTTGTCTAAGTGTTGCGTTTGGGTTTTTTCTCTGCATCCCTTTGCATCAGCTGAACAAACAATAAGGTCTGAACATGTTACCTTCACTGAGGTCTTTCCACCTCTATAGAGAGCGAAGCTTCTCATTACAGCAGTAATTTAGGGTTTTAAGCTGTCAATCTTTTACAGCGTTTGTGTTCCGAGGGAAAATAAATAATAACCACAACCCCAAGGAATGCGTGTCATTAAGGGATCTAAAGAACCAAGGCTTTTTCTGCTTGTTTAGGATATTTCAAACTAGTTTTACATATTAAAAATATGTTTATTCTACACGTTACGCGTGTTGTCAATGATTTAAAAATGTTTGAAAGTGTAAGTACGGCAGTATAACTTTGCATTAACGTTTCACGGATGTAAAACAGCACATTTTTATAACAAAAATAACTTTTTTCTCAAAAATACAGACCAAACTGTGGACCTAAATTGTAATATTTTGTTATGAAATTTGTTAGGGTATTACCAATCATTTTTCAATTTTCAAGAAGTCGAAACGTTTACATTTACAAGTAAGTGAGACATAATAGCATACGTTTTTCACTTCCAGTTTTTAAAGAAACAGGAAATATTTGCATCCATTCTTTTCTTCTGACTTTTTTTTTTTTAAAGAAACTGTCGTTATTAGGATAAATTTGTTTTCTCAATGTTCAAGGAAACTGGAGGCATTCACATCTTTTTTTAGCTTTCAGTTTTCAAGGAAGGCCAATGTAAACACTTTGTATCAATGAACATGATGTTTTATACTAAAATGAGATAAATATGTTCCAAAATGCAGAATACAAAGCATTTCCAATTATTCTCTTTTATGTTGAGCTGAAAACTTGATAAAGCTAGCAACAAATTAGCAGTGCTAACATTAGCGCTCAAAAGGAAGATTAACCAAAGAATCTAAATTATGTTTGTTGCATGCCAGTTGAGTTGTATTTTTTACTGTCATTAACTTAATGTAGTAGGATATGTCATTTAAGCTAAGACATTTGAAAAATGTTCTCGAAGTGTAGGTTAGCTATCTCTGAAAAGTTTACGAAGAAAATTCTAGCGATAAAGTAAAATATTTGCGTCAACGGAGTTGTTTGCAATAAATTCCCAACGAATCTGGTCCACTTGCAGAAAAAAAATAGAAGAAGCAGTGAAAATTACTATGTAAAATTCCTACACATTTGCACACGTCGGCTCTCCTTGCTGGTTCGACTAACTGTACAACTGGTGCAACAGAGAAGAGCCACAGATGCAGGCCACCTTCTCCTCGGTGCTATAACTATAGGTTTAAAGCATGTACATTATGTTGTAAAAACAGTAGTTAGGTTAAGGGACAAAGATACCCAGAGGGCTTATGGAATATCAAAGAGATAAGTGGTTGCTTCCTCGGTTTTATAGAAGAAAAGCTTGCTCTTGTTTTCTTTATGGTTCACACCTGTTTAGAAAAAACAAAGGCAGAGCAGAAAAGGGGGCTGAAGTTTGCTCTTTACTACAGTTATGACTGTGTTTACATCCTCACACTCTCAGAACCACCACATTCACTTATTTGCATACTCTAAAAGTCACATAATTGCAAGGTGTGTCGGAGGTATGACGGATTGGTTATAAATCCGCTTGACAAAGTAGCACAGCTTTAACGTGTGGACACGCAAAACACGCCACTGAAAAGCGAACAAGCCTCCAATTTCTCTCCAAACCAAGAATCCACGTTTTGCCTAAACGGTGGACAGCAAGTGAGCAGAGCGAGATTTAAGGGCTTTCGTTTAAGGAGCGCATTCTTGAGTGACAGCTGACCTTTTCCTTCTTTCTGAAAAGCAGGGCAATAAAAACTGCTCCCTTCTACCCTGGTTGCTGGGTTATATGGCTTCAGCTGCTTACTGCAGGCTGCAAACACCAACAAGAATTTTCCAAATGAGGGCCAAATATAAAGTTTGATCTGTCATGCTGAAACAGTCTCATATGGTATTAATGAAAACTGGAGAACTTTAATGAGTGTTGTTGCTCATTCGAGGGGAAGCTTGAACAAAAAAAGTAACATTTTTTATGCTATTCTGCAAGTGCTGATAGTCTATATTTGTTTAATTTGAAACATATTTATAAAACACAAATTAACCTTTTGTGAATTTTCACTTTAATGTTTAATCTGCAAACTTCAGTGTCCTATAGGGATTTTATTGTATGCTATAGACAAGTAACAGGAATTTTGCTTAGCACGGTTACAAAAGTCACTACATCTTAGCGGAAATTTTATTTTGTATTCTCTACATCACATCTATGTTAACAAACAAACCTCACATCATAACGCTGCATAGATTACCAGAAATATAGCAACAAAAAAAAAACTGTAGGTATTGAAAGCATGTTGGCATGGTGACAGTGACACAGTGTGATTGGCTATTTGTCCTCTGACCTCATCAGGATGTCTCATATCATCACAAATGTCAGTTGCTAGGTAACGGGTGAAGTTCCGATGGGGTTGCTTGGTAACAGCGTAACTTATTGTCAGAAAATGGCTGGGTGTTTGTTATTTCTAAACACTTGTACTATTTTTAGAAGTTGAGACCCAAATGTAAATATAAAAATGTTAAAAATGACAAATTTTGAATAGTTTGTTTTTTTTTAAAAAAAACTCTAGTGTACATCCTCGTCTCTTCATGTTTTCTGACATCATATTTTTTTTATCTGTATATTATCTTTTAAATTGGTTTGATCAATCGACAGCGGGATTGGTGCAGCGTCTGCAGTCAAGCGGACGTGCTTTCTCAGTGCAGTGCTCATAATGAGCACGCGCGTATTTTGTCGCCTGGGCGGTGCGGAGCGTCAAGAAGACGCAGGGGGAACCATATCTGATGGGGAAACGCGGATTGACGTAACACCTGTTGGTGGCGTTACACCTCCCGGGAGGGGCTGAACAAGCACGCGCTTGTTCAGCGCGCTTATCTGGAGAACTAGGGACACCGTGAAAGCTCAAACAACCTGTTTCGGCAAAGTTGTCACACTTTCACCTTTTCTCGAGAAAATAATAATAATAATATCTATATCTATATCTATATCTATATATAGATATATATATAAAATTAAAAACAGGGAAATTCATTTCAATGCTCAATATTACCCATCGGATACCGTTCCCCCCATGCTAAATGGGGGGAACGGTATCTGATGGCCATATTTCACCCATCAGATACCGTTCAGGTGTTCAGGTGTTACGTCAATCCACATTTCTCCATCAGATATGATTCCCCCTGCGTCTTCCTGCCACTCCGCACCGCCCAGGCGACAAAACGGGTGGAACGGTATCTGATGGGTGAAATATGGGCATCAGATACCGTTCCCCCCTTTAACATAGGGGGAATGGTATAAGGCGAGTTTTTGGATAGAACTGGAAGGAGCATGACCAAATGCATTTACATGCATATTTGGGGGATCCTCATTCTGACCAGAATTTTCAAGTCAAAGAATGAATCAACAGTCAGTCTATGTGATGCAGAGACAGGCAGGGTAATATTTCGGGCCATAATGTTTCTGGAGACTTTTCTCCAGAGTAATCCGATTTGACAATCGACAGACAAGACAAACTATCAGCTAATAGGACAGTGTGGAACATGTGGATTGCAACTTGCCCTGTTCTATAACCCAGGCCCTAATGTTACAGAGGATGACAGGCTTGTGGCATTCAGAGGTCGCTGCTTATTTAGGCAATGTATGCCTTCCACATCAGCTAAATATGGCATAAAAATTTGGGCAGCATGTGATGCAAAAACCAGTTATGTTTTGGACATGCAGGTTTAAACTGGAAAGCCAGCTGGAGGATCATCTTCAGGACTCATTTGTCTTGATTTTAATCAGAGGGTCAATTTGACCCAGACCAGAATAGTGTCTCAAGTTCAATTATAAAGATGACCCCTTCAAAAAAAAAAAAAAAAAAAAAAAAAAATCTAAATGTAATATAAAATTTTTTACAAAAAACACTTTCTAGGATAATTAGTGTAATTTTGTGTTTAGGTTTTTTCAGTGGGCTTAAAAAATGTAAATCATTTACATTATTGCTGTACATCAAAAACAAACATAACAGGAGGGTTAATTACTGCTCCGAGTATGCTGCTCTTTCAGCAAAATGTCTTCTTTTGAATCCGTATACTCCGTCTAACGATTAATCGATCCCTAAATTAGTTGGTGATTATCTCGATAATCAATTAATCGCAATGAATCCGACTAATCGTTTCAGATTCAACACTTTCTAGAGCAAATTTGTTACTTTTTGTTTTGTTTAACCTACATTTATGAAAGTGATCCACATATTTTTATTCAGATAGATTGTTGTTTTGATTAAATATAATGATTTTTCACAATAGAGTGCAAAAACAAAATCCACAAAGCATGATGGTGCCACCACTGTGGAGCTCCTATTAGAACATAATAACATGTACTGTAATTATAGCTCTTAACCACTGACTAAGTTCAGTACAGCATGATCACATGAAAAACCAAATTATTATTTGGAACTAAAACATGTTGGCCAATTTACAACTTACACGTACCAACATGGAAATGCAACATTTCTCAGGTGTTTAACATTTTTAGCGCATTAAAAACCGGCCTTGTTGTGTATTTGTAAAAACAGAAGCTGATGTGCATAATTATGTTGACTTTTCTTTACAGCATTCCAATTACATTGTAATCTTTAAAACGGCATCTTTTGGAAATGCATTGAACAGTAGCAAAATGTTGTTGGGATGCCAGTAAAAGTGATCAAATAATGACTGCAATGCACAACATAAAGCAGTTTAGAGAATGCTTGGATGGTAAAAGTCAGCGTACCATTCAGCTCTTGTTGTTGTTGTTGTTGGTGAAAACAGTTTTTACTCTCTCTAAAATCCCTTATTTTATTCCCAAATAAGTTCTGTTCTGATTCTGTCCAGCTGATGGAGGTAAAAACAACAGCAGCTCCGCATCAAGGGTTTATTTTTTTTATTGGTGCTATTTTCACCAGATGAAAACATGAAAGCATGAGGAGAAAACAGTGAATGCAACAGTCATAATGAGGGACTTTTTTTTTTTTTATTCTTCCTCCACACCCCACGCTCTACCGAAACATTTGTGAGGGAGTGGGAGAGTTTTAAGAAGAAGAAAAAAAAAGGGCTGGACTTTCTTTTCATTTAACTCAGGATCACAATGACTGAAATTGAGGGAGTCCCATGAGAGACGGAGTGAGCTCTCAACTTTTGTTTTCTTTCTTCTTTTTTATTTTTTTTTTTATTTTTTTATTTAGCTGCTGATCCTGCTGGAATGAGTGTGTGCTGCCTAATTTGGCTGCAGCAGATTCTCAGCTAAGGGCCGACATCTGGAAGAACCCAAATAACCTGCAGATGGAAACCTGAATGAAGAAGTTCTCCTTTGTCTCCCTGGATATTTTTCATTACTGACAGGAGAGCTTAAATAGTGGAGCAACATTGGAAGGTATGCAGCCACAATTTCTCTGAAAACTTTTTTACTTATAGCAAAATGAAAGTTCTAATTTTTAAAAATGTGTTTATTATTAATCATTTTTAAATCTCCATGTTTGCACTCAAAGCCCTCTGAGAAAAGTCATGGTTCACTCTCTGCACTGGCTGCTCCTGCTATGGAGGCTTCAGGCTGTGTGGGCTCAAGAGTATGAAGAAGAATACGAAGATGAAGTTGTGACCACAAGGAGGAAAAACAAACTCTTCACACCAAATTCCATACCACAGAATGGCAAATGTAAGTTTTCCTCAGAGGTTGCTTCCCTCATAATTTTTTTGGGGGGGAGGAAAAACACGGATGGGGACGTTGTTAAAAAAAATGCTCACAGTGAAAAAGCTGAACCTGAGCAAGGACGTTGCTGGAGGAGGCAGCACACGTGGATTGATCATATCTCGGCTCTCTAAGCAATCCATCTCCAGTGTGACCGCTTAGTGCTCCGTTACCCAAATGTTTTATTCACTCAGAATCCTGTTTCCTCGGGCGCATTCTCTATGTGACATATTCAAGCAAAGATTAATGTGGTTTATCCTCAGCCCTCTATTACATCTGCGACCTCCTCCAGCAGCAGAAGGTTGACGCTCGGAGCAGTTTGTCTTGAAAATGAAGAGCCGGTTTGATAAACTTACAACGTTCTGGGAAATGTCGCAGAGTCACCAGCTTTCAAACTCATTTTGATCTCAAAACTTGGCGGGATCTCAAAACTTGGCGGGAAATGAAAGTGACGGACAAGATGTTGATGGAAGGTTGACAGTTTGGCACCAGCAAACTAAAGAAAATAAATACATGTGTTTGTTATGAAGCCAAAATTATGCTGATGGAAAATGAAAACAGATTGAGGTCCTTTTTAACCAATTAGGTGAGAGAACAAAAGTAGTTCTCTCTGTTGTAAAATGATTATTTACCTGTGGTTAACCACATGTTTTTACATGCCACTCTCAAAACTAATGGCACCCTGCAATGTAGATTCAAGAAACTAGCTTGACAACATGAAATAGGCTAAAATATCTCAAAAAGGCCATTGTCTTTCTATGCAGTTCCGATCAACTCTCATCTCCCTTCGCTGCTCTGTCTGGGATTTCTCCCATTGAGCTCAATTTCACCTGCAGAATTTCAACTGGGCCAATCAGATGAGAACAATGGCGTTGATTTTCCGCGCTGCTTCTGTTGTAGAGTTGTGACAACTAAATTTTAGCACGTTAAATTGCAAATATAAATCCTGAAATGGGTGTCACTTTGGCAGTTTTTCGGTCTATGAAGCTACAAAGATCGTTAGCTAACCTTAGCCCAGTGGTTCCCAAACCTCCCAAACCCCCCAGTTTGGGAACCTCTGCATTAGCCGAACAAAACCGAAGAGTAAGAACTTTACACATTGCTTAATTCAGCTATCTGAATAGCTAACAGCTTCTACTTCAATAGCTAATAAAATTTGCATATATTGAGAAATAAACAGTTTTACGTAAGTTCAAGTTTTAATTATTGCTCACGCATGTTTATGAAATGCTAACTGTGAGATTTTTATTTATTTTTTCAGCTTCTGTCGATGAAGACTGCAGTTTGGAGTTGGCCTTCCTGGTCGACAGCTCAGAGAGTGCCAAGGACAACCACGAACAGGAGAAACGTTTTGTTTCCGACGTAATGGACCGACTGCAGGGCCTTCGGATGGAGAGTGGCCGCGGACTCAGCTCCCGCGCTGCCCTCCTTCAGTACAGCAGCCAGGTCAAGATAGAGCAGACCTTCAGAGACTGGAGGGGCATTGAAAACTTCAAAGCCAGAGTCGCTCCCATTCCGTACATAGGCCACGGCACCTACACCACCTACGCCATCACCAACCTGACGCGCATTTACTTGGAGGAGTCGGGCACCAAAAGCGTCAAGGTGGCCGTCCTGCTCTTCGACGGCATCTCGCACCCAAGGAACCCAAACATATTTGACGCTGTGGACGATGCGAGGAACCAAGGCGTTCGGTTCTTCACAATAGGAATCACACCTGAAGCCAACGAAGCAGCCAACATCGCACAGCTGCGTCGAATCGCTAGTTCCCCAGCTACCCGCTACCTTCACAACTTGCAAGATGTTGGCATTGTGGATAAAGTCATCAAGGAGATTGTGAGTAAAAAAAAAAAACATCACTCCTTGCATCCGTGTTGGGTTATAGTAGATTTAGTCAACAGCTTACTATGCTTTGTCAGCTGCGTATCTATTTACCACCTAACTGTGCAATTTAGCATTTTTGAAATAAATTATTCTAATGGAAACATGCCAGCTTTGAAAATCTTCCCCCTTTTTTGGTAAAAAGTTTTGGCACTATGATGAGTTGGTCTTTTTTGGCCTTATTGAAACCGGTTTAGTTCACAAACCTGCAATGGAAACACTTTTTTTTTTTCCACATCACGAGTCACATGATCAACAACCAGATGTTGCCACTGGCATAAACTACGAAGAAGACAACAGGAAGTAGTTGGAGGAGGATGGCGCTGCCTGTACTTTAATGACAAGCCTGATCAAACTTATTTACGCAAGTTTTTTAATTGCAGTTCTTATTTAATGGAAACACGGGAGTTGCAAAATTGTGTTTTTTCCACATTAGCAGACCGAAAGTCAAAAATATAATAGGAGCAAAATTACTCTGTGAAAACAGTTTACTGACACAGTGGATTCCACACCCCTGATCCCAAAATACATGCACTACTCAGAACAGGATCACATCAAAAGCAATACTTTACAGATTTTATGCAAGTCACAAAAACTATTAGTCAAGATCACAAGATTCAAGACAGTTCCAATTGTTTGAGAGTCTGAAGTCTTAAGTTTTTAGGGTGATTTGTTTTCACATTTAGCAAGATATGCTAACGAAGGTCCTCTTATTCTACTTTTGAGGTTCCACTTGCGTCTTATGCGTTAGTTTACAATTGAACCACAAAATAGCCCTACAAAATGAGAGTCTTAGATTGAAGTTGGAGTTGTAGAGTGTCAGGTTAAGACCTTACTACGTGCTGCTCTTCTTCATGCTAAGTTCAGGGCGAACGTACTTGGGGTATTTACTAGCTCGGTATAATAAATTTGCAGAAATTATTACTATATTCTCCTTATAAATTAGGGGAAAATCCTAAGGCACAGGTTATGGCTTTGCACCAAAACCTCAAATGCCATCTAATGATTTCATTAGGCTGACAACTGACTTTTGTTCCAGACGGGAAAAAATAGCAGGTAGCTCATTTACACACA